>NW_020837971.1:12016247-12136788 GCF_003676395.1 Aethalodelphis obliquidens
AGTGAGAGGCCCGCGTACCGCAAAAAAAAAAAAAAAAAAATGTTGTCGAAGGGCAGTAAGACAAAGCTAACGTGGAATCCTGATGGCTAGGTAAGGGAGTATTCATGTTGGGTTTTGTTTTTTTAATTTGTCGGGTGTCAATTATCCATCTCTCAGTTGTCTCACTATTGAGACTCGGCTTTATACCACACCCCCAGTTTCCAGGTGGAGCCTTCAGCGCCTAGTTCAGGGGGAGGACCGAAGGGTGAGGTCCATTCCGGCTAGTATCCGTGGCAACCATTCACTAAAACTGCGCTTGTTTAATGCTTAAGTAAAATAGTACTTGTTTAGCATAACAACCATGTTGTCAGTGTCAGAAATGCTTTACAGAAGGCTGAGGCGAGGCCAGTCAGTACCGAGCATCTTTTGAGTGCTGGGGCCGGACAAAAAAATCCTGCCCACAGAGGATTTGCATTTTACTTGAATTTAGGTATCAAGCAAAATTTCTCAAACCAGACCTCTCATGGTCCTTTTGCTAAACCAGTTTCCTCTTTCCCTACTTCCGTTCCAAGACCTTACTGCCCTGCGTCACCCACCTACGCCAGTCCAGTTGCTAAGGGGATCAAACACGTAATTCCCCATGTTTCCTCTCTGTGGAGCAACTGCTAACACAGCGTTTTGTAAAACTGTATAGAGTCAGTATTTTAAAATGTGCCCAACGCCGTGGTTGAGAATCCGCCTGTCAACTCAGGGGACAGGGGTTCCGTCCCTGGTCCCGGGAAGATCCCACACGCTGCGGAGCAACCAAGCCCGCGAGCCACAACTACTGAAGCCCGCGTGCCTAGAGCCCGTGTTCCGTAACAAGAGAAGCCACCGCGGTGAGAAGCCTGCGTACCGCAACTAGAGAAAGCCCGCGCGCAGCAACGAAGACCCAACGCAGCCAAAAATAAATAAAAATTTTTTAAAATGTGCCCAATAAGTCTAGACTTCAAAAATGGGATAAACCAATAATAAACTTTTATGAGAAGCGTAGTCTACTTTGGTTGTGTGGTTATGCCATATGTTCTAGAACCGTGTTGTTAAATAACCCAGTAGAGGCCTGTTTCATCAGTCTTCCAAACTGGTTCTATGACTTTCTAGAAAAACCTACAGTGGTTTACTTGATGTTAGTTACAACTGTAATTCTTCATTACTTTCTTATTTTTAGGAAGGCTATAGAGATGGAATAGAAGCTGGCAAAGCAGTTACTCTTCAACAAGGTTTCAATCAAGGTTATAAGGAAGGTGCAGAAGTCATTATGAACTATGGACAACTCAGAGGAACATTGAGGTAATTTTTAAAACTTAAATGCTGAATTATTTTAACCTCAGTACTACTGGAGGATTTTTATTAAAGTAGTATGTAAAAATAAAGCGTTTAAAGTGAAGTGCTTTTCCTATTGTTAAATCCACAAGAGTGCTTCAGAGCATAGAATAAAATCGCCTTCAAAAAGTCGAAAGTTCATCCACTTTAATATGTGAGCCAGGTGTTGTCTTTTACTGCAAAGAAATGATAGGAAGTGTCTATTTTTTGCTACCTGAACTACCACCAATCTGTATCTCAAAGTAATTAAAAAGAACTTCAGGTTTTGAATAAAGCTTTTAGTCTTCCACATGTAGCAGAACACAATAAAACAGACGTCTAGACTAGAAGTACATGATGAAAATTATAGCTGGTAACAGAAAAATGATTCCATTTACTTTAGTCCTAAATTTTGAATACCTGTCAAGATTCCATAGCAGTAATGGCATGTATCAGAACCAAGTGATCAAATGGCACATGGAGCTAGGAGCATGGCAGGCTTGTCCTCTTTGATGCTTTATACCTTTTCAACTGCCCTCTATAGAGAAAAACAAAATGCTTCAAGGAATCATTGATTTTTAAAAGGTATAAAACAAAAGTTGTCAAAACAAAGGAAAAATTCATTACATTGAGGTTTTCTAAAATTCAGCTGTTGGGAATCAGCATTTATACTATACTAAAGTAGGAAAATGATCACATGTTTATTGTCACATCAAGTTAATCTTTTATAAGCTTAGAAAGCTTACTGCTAAATCTTACACATTTTTTAAAACACTAATTTTCATAACAACCATTATTTCATGACGTGAATGATCTGAAATGTCAAAAAATACAGTTGTCTATACTAAAAAATTAAAGAAAAATAATTATTAGGACTAAAAGAAATCTAACCTTCTTCAATAAAATTGTTAGTCAGCTCAGCAAAGTGTCTGCTCTGTAACAAAATTGGAAAGGTGAAGTTGTCTCAAAACTTTTTTTTCCCCCCTAACCTTCGGTTTTGATGGCAAGTAGCTATATGGTTAGAACAGTGGTTTTCAACCTTGGTAGCAGCTTGTTACAGCTGGGAAGCTTTAAAAAAATAATACCCCCAGAGATTCTGATTTAATTGGTCTCAGGTGTGACCTGAGTCTTGATAAGTTTAAAAGTTTCCCAGGTGATTCTGACGTGCATCCAAGATTGAGAGTCCCTAGTTTAAAAGGTGGTTGATGTCCTTAAAGGAGAAACTAATTTTTCAGATCTTTCTGTTAGTTGTATCCTTCTTCAACAGAAGCTACACAGTCATAAGGGGAAAAATCTAAAATCAGGAAGAGTGGATGTAGAGCTGTGAAGGAGGGGTTATGAATTATAAACAGTTTATATGATTAAGTCCAGTTGTTTAATTCCTATTGAAAGATACTGTCCTTATATTTTTAATCCTGTTTTACCATCATTACTTTCCTGATTTTGACTTGCATTACTGTTATTAATAATTTTTGCATGGTGTTATCTGGAAAAGAAACATGTAAGCCTTAGCATCAAAAATTCTAAAAGCCTGTGTTTAATTTTTTTTCTATTTAACTCTTGCTTATATTTTTGTTCAGTGCTTTGCTCTCCTGGTGTCACCTTCATGATAGTAGTTCGGCTTTGATCAGTAAAATAAATAATCTTCTGGATGCAGTTGGCCAGTGTGAAGAGTATGTGCTCAGACATCTGAAATCAATCACTCCACAGCCCCATGTTGTAGATTTATTGGACTCCATTCAGGATATGGACCTTTGTCATATAGCTCCAGCTGAGGAAAAGATTGATGAAGCTAAAGATGAAAGATTCTATGAAAATAATGCTGAGTTTAACAAAAACTGTAGCAAGAATCTTAGTGGGGTAGATTGTTCATCTTTAAAATATTGTAGAACACAGGAGCGTGCACATTCCGAAAACCCAAGCCTCACTTGGATTTTAGAACAGACAGCCAGTTTGGTAAAACAGCTGGGAGTATCAGTAGACATATTACAGCACCTCAAACAACTATAAAAATTATCTTCACTTTAATATTGAAAATAATATTCAGAACATTCTTAGAATATTTTGTTTCTGAACAAGCTAACCAAAATTTGTACTGGTTTCTACACTGAACACTTCACTTGTAAGGTTATCCTTCATGGAAGTTTGAACTGTCTTCAAAATTAACACTATTTAATATAAGCCTACTTTCTTTGTCACTGGTAATTTTTATGTGGTTTAAGATATGCTCGGAAATTCTAGTTGTCATCATTTTCAAATTTCTGATCAAAATCAAGCATTTTTGAACTCATTATTAGCAGAAATGAACAAGAATCAGACTACAGTTAACCCTTGAACAACACAGGTGTTAGGGGTACCCACCCACCATGCAGTTAAAAATCCGCATATTACTTATAGCTGGCCCTCCATACCTGCAGTTGCGAGTCTCAGATTCAACCAATCTCAGGTAGTACGGTACTGTAGTATTTACTACTGAAAAAATATCCAAGTATAAGTGGACCCTAAGAGTTCAAACTCCTGCGGTTCAAGCATCAAATGTTATTTTGTAAGGTCTTAGCCCTACCTTCTGCTCTTATCACATTGTCTCGTGATTAGGACCTCACCTTGTAATCAGACCAAAGTTACAAAAAATTACCTAATGACTAAAGTTGTAAATAGACACACATAGATATATATAGATATGTAGACATATATATATTGAAATTAAGAGGCTAATAAGTGTAAAGCTGAAAAAAATGTTTATACTGATATTTAAAACAAAATACTAAAGTTTGTTTTAGTTTTTTTATTGAGGCATAATTGATTTATAATGTTTCAGGTATACAGCAAAGTGATTCAGTTATACATTTTTTTTCAGATTTTTTTCCATTATAGGTTATTACAAAATATAGAATATAGTTCCCTGTGCTATATAGTAGGTCCTTTTTGTTTATTTTATATATAGTAATGTGTATATGTTAATCCTAAACTTCTAATTTATCCCCACCTCCTTTCCCTTTTGGTAACTGTAAGTTTGTTTTCTATGTCTGTGAGTCTATTTCTGTTCTGTAAATAAGTTCATTTGTATCATTTTTTAGATTCCACATATAAGTGATATCATACCATATTTGTTAAAGTTTGTTTCAGTTTTGTGTTTATTAAAAGTAAGGACACAGTTCCATGAAAAATACAGAAAATACATTTCATGCTAAAGTACTTACTTAGCTTATCCAAGTTTTGAGTTAGTAGTGTTACCTAACAGTGTGCCGGATTATTCCTAAACTGCAGTTTTGCTTCATATTTATTTAGGAATAAAACATTGAAGCCACTGACTTCTGTATTATCTTGTAGCAATATTCTTAGTCTAGCATAGACAAAGTGAGATTCAAACTTATGCTCCAGGACCTAAACATATAAAATCAGGAAAGGATTTTTCATCACTTTTTTGCCTGAAACACAAATTTATGTAACATGCCTGACTTCAGAGGCACCCAAATAATTGCCTCTCATTGATAGCCATAATTTATATCTACCATCTACTGTAAAAGACTGATACCCTGAGAAAATCTTATCTGATAAAAGAGGTGTTTCAAGAGATTAAGAAAATGTACTGCTGTGATCTTACAACCTCCACAGGGTTCACAGGACATTATGAAATTGAAGCAACAAATTTGAAATTAGAAGACCATAAAGTATGTCAGGATTTACTAAAACATGCTGAAGATATCAAGTGACATTTGACAGATGGTTTTTTAAAAAAGTGATTGGGGCTTCCCTGGTGGTGCAGTGGTTGAGAGTCCACCTGCCGATGCAGGGGACACGGGTTCGTGCCCCGGTCCGGGAGGATCCCACATGCCGCGGAGCGGCTGGGCCCGTGAACCATGGCTGCTGAGCCTGCGCGTCCGGAGCCTGTGCTCCGCAACAGGAGAGGCCACAGTGGTGAGAGGCCCGCGTACTGCAAAAACAAAAACAAACAAAAAAAAAGTGATTGTATCTCTCTAGATGTAAACACTATTTCAGAGATTTACTGATTTGTCTTGTTACGTAGATACTTTTTTCCATATTTATGAATGCAGCAAAAATCTCAAATCCACATGGAATATTATAAGCAGTCTCTGAAGTCTTCATGTTGCTCTACCCTGCATATCAGATATGAAATATACACATCTTTAATAATACATCTCAAGGAAGTCACCCTGAGTAAAAATTTCATGAGTGCAGCAAATCTGGAGATTTTATCTGGGCTCACCCTGACAGAATTTCCTGAAGATAACACCCTTTGCCACCATTGAAAATAGGTTGTTTTTGTGTAGATGTTCGTAGAAAAGGAACTCAAGAGAATTAGCTGAGTTGAATGAAGCTGTTGGGTTGAAAACATCTCTCAAGCTTACATTGCCTTTTAAAAAAACACAGAAGTTCCTGGACTGCAGAGGAAAATTAATGGAATGCTCATTATACCTGTGTTTCATGAACCTCTGTATTAGAACCACAAGAGTGAAGGAAAGAAACCTTGCCTTTTGTCTTTTACCTTGCCTCGTGTGTTCTAGGCCTGCCAAGTGTTGCCATGAAAAGACCCTAGATGAAGATAAATGTAAAGCAAGACTGCCCCGGAGCAGACACAGCAGAGTTTCAAGACCCAGGACCTAGACATTAGGCTTAGATGATGTGGCTTCCTTAAAAACAGAATTTTCACCTTGAGTAAGTTACTTCTAGATACTGACATATGTGGGGTTTTTTTATTGTCTTTTTTAAGCCCACAATACTATGCTTTTCTGGCATTTCAGTTGCTAGAGGTATTGAGGCCACCAAAATTTTTGTGATACACAAACAAGCAGAAGTGGGCAGCTGAATTCACCTGCCTGCATCCTTACCTCATTTATATCCTTAGCACTGCTTATTAACTGCTTTTGTGGTACACCAAAATAAAAGCCTTGAACCAAGTCCAAGATGTGCTTTTCATCTATCTTCAGACTAAAGTTTTGTGTTCCAGTCTAAGACATAGACAAATAAATATAGAAAGACATTCTTTTTTTAAATTTTTTAATATTCTTTTCCTTTACAGTTTATCACAGGATATTGAATAGAGTTCCCTGGGCTATACGGTAGGGCCTTGTTGTTTATCCATTCTACATATAATAGTTTGCATGTGCTAATCCCAAACTCCCAATCCCTCCCCCTTGGCAACCACAAGTCTGTTCTCTTATGTCTTTGAGACTGTTTCTGTTTCATAGATAAGTTCATTTGTATCATCATATTTTAGATTCCACATGTAAGTGATATCAGATGGTGTTCGTCTTTCTCTTTCTGACTTAGTACGCTAATCTCTAGGTCCATCCATGTTGCTGCAAATGGCATTATTTCATTCTTTTTTATTATGGCTGAGTAGTATTCCATTATATATATATATATATATATATATATATACCACATCTTCTTTATCCATTCATCTGTCAATGGACATTTAGGTTGTTTCCATGTCTTGGATATTGTAAATAGTGCTGCTGTGAACATAGGGGTGCATGTATCTTTTTGAATTATAGTTTTGTCCAGATACATGCCCAGGAGTGGGATTGTTGGATCATATGGCAACTCTATTTTTAGTTTTTTGAGGAACCTTCATCTGTTTTCCATAGTGGCTGCACTAACTTACATTCCCCCTGTAGGCGGGTTCCCTTTTCTCCACACCCTGTCCAGCATTTGTTATTTGTAGACATTTTAATGATGGCCATTCTGACCAGTGTGAGTTTTGATTTGTATTTTAGAGATTCTTAATTTCAGACCAGTAGGTGAAGTAACCATCATATGCCATCTTAAACTACCGATCAGACTTCTTGCTCTACAGAAATTCTCCAGTCTCCCATCATGAAGATACTTCACGCCCCATAGTTGCTTTTCTTGCTTTTGCTCTCATTTACTGCCTTTTCCCAACAAACCTACTGGAAGAAGAGTCCGCAGTCACTGTCTCAAATAGCTTTCTCCCCATTCACTCCTGAACATCAAACTGCTTTTCGCTAAGGTCACTGGTGGCCGCTAAATCACACGACTGCCCTGGTTGTATGATTTTCAGTCATACACTTGTCCTCTCACTTGTCTGGTTTTCAGTCCTCTCACCTGTCCTCCATCACTGGACACGAGGAACCATCTACTTTTACAATCCATCTGCCTGCCTTCTGCAGCAGCACTTTTTCTTGTTCTACTCATTACTACTTACTTCTACTGGATAAATGATAAACTTGAGTTTCATTTCCAGGCCCGAGCAGCACTGTCAGTATGATTTCCCATCCTGCCTCCACCACACACACACACACACACACACCACTTCTTTATGGACACTACTACTCCAATGCTTTGTGGACAGTCCACAACTCCTAAAGTTGTTCACTCTGACTCTTCTGTCTCGAATACTTTTATTCCATATCCTTCCTTCCCAGCAAATTCCTATTTATCTGTCAACACGAGCTCAAATTTCAACTTTCTCAGGCAGAGGTAGTTGCCCTTCCCACTGTTCCCTCTTCATCACTTTGAGTACCTCAAACTTCAAATTTATTCAGGAAAGTACCTTATTCATCATTATATCCCCAGCACTTACCACACCCTGTATATAGATGCATATGTGGTGTTCGATGAGGGAAAAAATAACTGTATTTACTAGCCAAAATGAAAATGAAATCAGAAATTTAGGATTCCAAAATACATCATGTTAGGAGCTTCCCTGGTGGCGCAGTGGTTAAGAATCCGCCTGCCAGTGCAGGGGACATGGGTTCGAGCCCTGGTCCGGGAAGATCCCACGTGCCGCGGAGCAGCTAAGCCCATGTGACACAACTACTGAGCCTGTGCTCTTGAGCCCACGTGCTGCAACTACTGAAGCCCAGGCACCTAGAGCACGTGCTCTGCAACAAGAGAAGCCACCACAATGAGAAGCCCATGCACTGCAACGAAGAGTGGCCCCCGCTCACTGCAACTAGAGAAAGCCCACGCGCAGCAATGAAGACCCAACACAGCCAAAAATAAATAAATTTAAAAAAATACATCATGTTATATACTTTTATTTTTAGAAGAGAAAACAAACCTTTATGTTTGCCTTTTAAATTTTTTTCCTTTTAATTTTGCATGTTAATAAAAATCCACATATACATATTCTGTCTTCATTGTACTAGGCTAAATAGTAACACTAAGACAATAGTATTTCCCAGTCATTAAAAATCACACTTATGAATGAATAATACTACAATATAATTTTTAATGGTATAAAATTTTATTTGTACAGTTTTAGCTATTAAAGACAGAAACTACAAAAGAAAAAAATCTAATAACAGTAAGAAGGAGTTGGAGGAAATAGAGGAATGGGAAAGTAACAGCTAACACAGTGTTTACGATATACAGGCACTGTTCTGAAAGCTTCACCGGTGTTAGTTGCTTAATCCTCATAACAGACCTATGCAGCCAAACTATTCATTATCCCCATCCTAGAGATGAGGAAACCAGGGCACCAAGGAGACTAAGTAACTTGTCCAAATCACGGCTACTAAATGGCCCAGTTGAGATTTAAAGCAAGGCAAATCTACCTCCAGAGTTGGTGCTAAGGGTAGATGTGTACAAAATAATATGGTAGCAGTGATTGTGTTTAGTGAAGGGACTATGAACTATATTTTCCCCTTGCTGTTAATTTCTACTTTTCTGCATTTTTCCAATCTTCTCCAGTCAGCAAGTATTATTTCTATAATGTGTATAATAATCAGCAACTACAAGGAACAAAAAATTTGTTTGCTATACATCTAGAAAAAGGGAAATTCTATTCCCTACTGGGAGGAGAGAATCTTTATCATCCAGGAAGTAGTATAGAAAGGTGTGTTTAGCATATACAGAAACTAAATTCTGCGTGGACTCCTTAGACTCTCTACACGCCTCTTACAATAATTCGTGTCACTCATTGCAATAACGTTTCTTTAGCTTTTATAAATTCCTACTTAACCTTCAAAAACAGGATGTTAGTTCACTACTGACAAGTATATGTATTGCTACAGATTTGCCAAAAAAAGCCAAGGGTCCTTAACATTCCAAACTCTATTTTCTTGCCCTATAAATAGCCTGATCTTTCATAAAGAAGGTTAACAAAGTATAATCAGAACTACTTACAACAGATTCAATTCTGTGGGAAGTTGAATCCTGATGCTTTCATGCATGTGTATACAATTCACAATTGAGAGAGAGGCCCTGAATTTCTGGATCTGATTTATTTCCAAGGAACTGTTGAATTAGTTCAAGGCCACTGGGTGGTGCTGGTGCATGCTGATATGTATTGTGCTCACAAGAACAGGAAGCCAATGATTATCCTTAAAGCTATCTATGCCAAACAGACTGAGTCATTTATAAGATTGGGAGGATGGGGAGAGGTTTCTGGGGTATGTCAAAAAAAAAAACCCTCAAAAACGTAGGGTGCACTCCCTTTTTTAAAATTCTAGGCTGAGAATTTTTCTAAATCAAAATAACCAATCATAAGGAAACCTGTTCACAGAAAAAAGCACCATTTACTCTCCAAATTCCTGAGGCCTAAAAATAAACACCCAGAACCCAAAGCATACAGCCTGCAATCAGAAATGATATAAAATAGGGCTTCCTTGGTGGCGCAGTGGTTGAGAGTCCGCCTGCCGATGCAGGGGACATGGGTTCGTGCCCCGGTCCGGGAAGATCCCACATGCCGCGAAGCGGCTGGGCCCGTGAGCCATGGCCGCTGAGCCTGCGCGTCCGGAGCCTGTGCTCCGCAACGGGAGAGGCCACAACAGTGAGAAGCCCGCGTACCGCAAAAAAAAAAAAAAAAAAAGAAATGATATAAAATTATAACTTTACATGCACAAAGCATTTCTACTTTGTCAGACAGTACTGTGCCTAAACTGTTTAAAACATCAGTCTCTCTCACACACACATACTCATCAACTTACTTTGTTAACCTATCAAATATGTCACAACCCTCTTTTTTAGTCAACAAATATATAACTAAGTTAGTTTTCCTCTATAGCTCATTCCAGCTAATATTTAAGCCTATTTCCTTATGAATTGCAGAATCACCATAATGTAATATTGCTTTGTTATTTATAAAATTAGTATAAGGTTTTATAAAGAATTTTTAACATAAAGGATAAGTAATTTGTCAAGTCCCTGTAATACTAATATGAGGGATTTGACAATAATAGTACTGACAGTCCTTGCCAATAAAGTAAAGCTGAACTGGAATGAGGATATAATGTAAATAACCTGAAAATAAAATCTTTCTTTTTCTTATTTGGAGACATTGCAAAACACATTTCTTCAAATACCAGATCCTAACATAGCCCAAGATTCTAATTTGTGATGATAAACTACAGTGAAACATCAAATAGTACTTTGAAAACCTTCAATGATGAAGTCATTACTTGTTAAAAAACTAACCATAAATTTTTAATCTATCAGCTGTGCTAGAAATTACTGCCACGGAGTTGATTATGAACCGAAACTCATTTATTGCATTTAGACATTTAAATCCCAGGTGGGAGCCAATTAAACTATATTCATTTGAAATCACGTTGTTTTGCTATTCAGGATGCCAAATAACATATTGTTAGTCTGTACTTTAATCTTATAGGCCTGCATGAGGTTTGTATGATGTCTAGAATCTGGCATAGTATTCATTGGGACCCCATTTGTCAGCTCAGAGACCATTTTTATTTCTGTTCGTGTGCTAGAATAAAGGGCTGCTTTCATGAAGGTAGCAGCAGCACTGGGGTCAGGGATGTGATCCATGTTCACTCAGCTGCTCACAAGCCCCACCTCTTTGGTAAACATGAGACTTCTGACCTCATCACAGGATGCTGCTATTGCCAAGGAAGTAACCAAGGGACAACTTGAGAAAGTCAAACAGAGTAAGTGGCCATTGACAGATGTTGTTTAGTTAATGGAAAGAATGAGCAGAGAGGCAGACAAGCATGCTGAAGATCAGTATAGCTTCTGGTGTGATATAGCAGAGTATGAATCAAATCAACAATACTCCACGTCTAGGAATTTGATCTAAGAAAATAATTAAACAGGTGATGAGAACCTTCAGCACAAAGAAACTTATTGCCTCTGTAGAGTAGAGAATAATGAGAAACAACCTAAATGACTAGCAATAAAAGAATTGCTAAGCAAATTTTGATACATCCACTCAGAGAAATGTTGCATACCCATTACGGATTATCATTGTGAGATCTATAGAAACAGAAAATAATTATGGTATTTTTAAAGTGAAAGTCACTGTAAAATGTTACATACATATGTGTACAAATTATGTAAAAAATGTTTTTGCAGATAAAAACTAGAAGATTATTCTCAGATATGGTAATGTATTAATGTAGTAGGATTAGAGGGTTTTTTTTCTTTTTCAGAACTTTCTTTTATGTCATTGTGCTGTTTTAGAATAAGAAAAGTAAAATATTTGGAGAAGTATTAGCTTTTAAGAAAAAGAGCAATGTGTACTTTATCCTGAAAATCAAAATCTGGAAAAAAGGCAAATACACTTAATTCAAAACAGTAGATCAGAAAAAGATCCCCAGACTACTATCTGGTAAGGGGGAATACAACAACAAATCAGGAAAAGTTTATTAAGTATATAATTTTTTCCAAGTATATCAAAAAAGCCATTCCTATTTGCCTTTAGTGCATTTTCTGACAGCCTTTGTAAGGTTTTACTTCA
Source organism: Aethalodelphis obliquidens (assembly GCF_003676395.1). Lineage (NCBI taxonomy): Eukaryota > Metazoa > Chordata > Mammalia > Artiodactyla > Delphinidae > Aethalodelphis > Aethalodelphis obliquidens. Next base: position 12,028,252 of record NW_020837971.1, read on the forward strand.
GCTGATACTAACAATCACACCAACTGTAATTGGAGTGGTGCCTCAAAATGTGGGTACATTCTTGGTAGCATGAGTAAACTGGCTTCCTTAAAAATCTCTGGGACTGCCTTCTCTTAACAAAATAAAATAAAACAAATAAAAATAAAGTCTATTGAATTTGTTACAGTATTGCTTCTATCAATCAGTTCATAAAATTGGGACTACTATTAGCCCAATTGAGTTATTTTGCACTCACTCCTAGGGGAAACCAATACCATACATATAAATCACTTCTACACAATATACAATATCCAATAATAAGACCCTCAGAGCCTCAAAAAATTCAATGAGAAGTGACTGCTAAATTAAATACATTTGAAAGAGAATATATATTCATATAATTTCTTTGTTTCTCGATTTGATTGTGGCAATAACTTTGGATAAGTTTGCCATTATTTTGTACATGTTAATAAACTGTATGCATATAAGCTGTCTACTTTCCAAAAGAGATTTGAGCCTCTTAGTTTCCAAGTCTGTAAAATGGAGGTTGATTGTTTCTGTAAGTATCACATGCCATAATGTATGAAAGTACAGTGCTTACTAGGTTTTGAGCACCTGGTAGGCACTCGATAAAGGAGAGCTAGTACCCTATGGTGGCTAAGCATGGCAGCCCTGAAGCCAGATTGTCTGCTTTGAAGCACAGCTCCATCATTTGCAAGTCACTGCCCCTTACTGTGCCTGTTTCTTCATCTATCAAATATTAGTGCCTGTCATAGGATTATTGTAAAGAATAAATGAATTTGTACAAGTAAAGCAGTTAGGACAGTGCCTGGCACATATTCAGTGCTCATGACACATTAGCTATTATTATATTTTCTCCTGAGCATCATGCCTGCAATTTACATAAACTGCAGCAAGAGATTCAACTGTCTTTGGGCAACTTTAGTTATCATGATACTCCGCCATGACTCAGGCACAGCCAAGCTTCCCACTGACATAGCTAGAGGTCATTAGCATGATTTCTCCCTATGTTATTTTAAAAGAAAAAGAGAGACAGAAAGAAGAAAGCACTTCTAAACATTTTCAAATATTAGTATAAAATTATACTTTATAGTGGTGATGATCAATGAAGTTTTTGGAAATTGGGGGATGGGTGGAGCACTTTTTTGGTTGCCAGAGTGATGAAGGAAGGGCGCTCCTGGCAATAGTTATGGAGAGGAGATGCTGTACATCCTGCACTGCCCAGGTCAGCCCTGCAATAAAGAATTGTCCTTCAGGGACTTCCCTGGTGGCGCAGTGGTTAAGAATCCACCTGCCAGTGCAGGGGACACGGGTTCAATCCCTGGTCCAGGAAGATCCCACATGCCACAGAGCAGCCAAGCCCATGTGCCACAACTACTGAGCCTGCGTGCCGCAACTACTGAAGCCCATGCGCCTAGAGCCCTTGCTCCGCAACAAGAAAAGCCACCCGCAATGAGAGGCCCGCTCACTGCAACAAAGAGTAGCCCCCACTCGCCACAACTAGAGAAAGCCCGCATGCAGCAATGAAGATACAATGCAACCAAACATTAAAATTAATTAATTTTAAGAAAGTCCTTCATCCCTCAACTTTCAAATGCCCCAGGAGACATTCATGTAAATGAAGACTCTGTTTGTAATGATCTAAGCCTAAAATCTAACTATATTTTAACTATAAACACAAAGTATTTTTTGTTCTAAAATTATTTTTCCAAATTATAAAATAATTAGGCTCTTTGTAAAATATTTAAACATTACAGAAACATTGTAGAAAATATTATTTAAGAAAAGTAAATCTTCCATATTGCCACCAGTTATGGACTGAATTGTGTCCCCCAGAAATTCATGTTGAAACCTTAGCCCCAAGTACTTCAGAATGTGACTGTATTTGGAGACAGGGCCTTTTAAGAGATGATGAAGTTAAAATGAGGCTGTTAAGATGGGCCCTAATCCAATCTGACCAAGTACCCTTATAAGAAGAAGAAATTTGGACACACAAAGAGACATCAGACATATGAGTGCATGCACAGAGGAAAGACCATGTGAATACACAGCAAGAAGGCAGCCCATCTGCAAGCCAAGGAGTGAGGCCTCAGAAGGAACCACACCTGCTGACATCAGATATCTCATCTCCAGAACTATGAGAAAATAAATTTCTATTCTTTAACATCCGGTCTGTGGTATCTTGTTATGGCAGCCCTAGCAAACTAATAAACCACCCCTCCAGATTCTTCCAGAATCTTTCTATGCACATCCTAGCAAATAGCACAATTTTATTTTACAGAAATTCATTGTTTCAACAGATCTTTATTGAGTACCTACTATATTCAGAGAGGATTCACTGGTGTGCAAAACAAATCCCTACTGAAATGGGATCATACCAAATATACTAAAAGCAGCTTTATTTTTTCAATTAAATTCCATCTGTGTCAGTAATGATAACTATAATTTACTAAGTGCTTTGTAATCTCCAGGCACTGGGGTAAACACTTTGCTCACCACGTGTTAGAGTACACCCTGTCCCTCCAAGCCAAATGAGATGACAGACTTGAAAGCCCTTTGGAAATTCTGAAGCTCAAGCTCCATATAAAGGATTTACCCGCATCTGCGGCCTTCAGAGATTCACTGACTAGTAGCCATCAAGCCTGGAAAGAGCCTTAATAAGCCAGGGATTCTAATAACTGTGCATGTGAGGAAACTGAGGCCCAGTGAAAATGGCACCTGTCGGGGCTCTTGGCTGTGATCAACAAATTGACTCTGGACAGCAGAAGCCAAAAGAATAATTTCTTGCAGGATCTTGGGGAGCCAAGGGAGAACCAAGCTCGGAAAGTTAAGGCAGGGGGCAGCAGCTCCCTCAGCTACTACTGCCCACTTGGACTCTCGGCAACACGGCTGCAGCTGCCGATAATCTATAACTACTCCAAGGTTTTGTCTAGTCCCTTCTAAGTCCCAGGCAAGAGTGTCCAATTAATTGTTCTGCCAGGGACAGGGAGAGGGAATATCTGGTACCTTACACTAGGAGGCAGAGTCATGTCTCCCAGCAAGCCTCACCTTGCGGGGGGACCCCCAAATCAAGGAAGGAGACTCAAATGCTGGGCACCCAAAGGGCCAGTGTCCACTACAGAGGGGGAATTCAGGACTTGAAGTCTGCTGTCCTTTTAGTTCAGTCTTTTCTCTACAACCCTTTTCTTTACCTTCCTTGTGCCCTGGTTTCTTTAAAAACGTGAAATATCTGTATTTGGGGCCAGGGAGGTGTACAGTTTAACACACACTGATCTTCTGGGGATACGACTACTGTGTTATAGAGGGAATGTTGTACTATGTTGTGTTTGGAACTCTGCCAGTTGATAACACTGTTCCTGGTATCAAGTCACCAATGTAACTCACCTGCCAGGCTGCCCCTTGCCTGAGTCAGACTCCTCTGTTATGCCTTAGTGGAGTTGTGCCCAAGCATTTACATATCAAAATACAGATTCTTTTGCTGTTAATATTCTTCGTTTTATTTCTCCTTTATATTATAATTAGGGCCCTATCATAATTTTTTTTTCTTTTTTTTTTTGCGATACACGGGCCTCTCACTGTTGTGGCCTCTCCTGTTGCAGAGCACAGGCTCCGGATGTGCAGGCTCAGCGGCCATGGCTCACAGGCCTAGCCGCTCCGTGGCATGTGGGATCTTCCTGGACCGGGGCACGAACCCGTGTCCCCTGCATCGGCAGGCGGACTCTCAACCACTGAGCCACCAGGGAAGCCCCTTATCATAATTTTTTTAATTATGTGAGTAGGTAAGTTATCTATAAATTTCACTTCAAGGTAATAAAGGAAGTATTACAACATATTAGTTCTGGAAAAGGCTGTTGTGTCTAAAAAACACTGCTTTAAGGATAAAAACTTAGAATAAAAATTTAAAAACACTAACTTCTGTATGTATCTTCCTCACTATTTCTTTTTTAATCACTGTTAGTTTCGTTATTTCATTTTCTTGGCTAATTGGCTCCAATTTATCTCAGTCTCTGCTCGTTTCCAAGACTTTTAAAAGCTCCAAACCGCTATACTTGTTCCTTAGAGATGTTAAAATTTCTCCAAACTTTCTTTTACTCCAGCCTAGATTTAATTAACACATTACTGTGGACTTCTTGGTTTTGAAAAGCTGGTGTCTCTTAGTCCTTTGTACATGTAAGGAGTCCATAAGCTTGGCAAAGCTTGGAAGAAGGAAAAATTATAGCTACCCCACCTACTATACAGCAGTGGCAGGAATTTCCACAGTGTTTCTTTTCTGATAATAATAGTCTCCTCTGAAAGGAGAAAGCTTCCCCACTTATATCAAGTATGTGGCTATTTGGTTAGAAGTTGTTCACTTATTACATCCATTTACTTGATCTTATTAACAGATTAAACAAGGCTTCCTATCTGTTCCCTTGCCAGCTTCTGATATTTAAAGAAATCACACTCTGTTTCTAGAATTTACTTTAAAAATTTAAACAGTACACAATTTTAGTTTTAGTTTAAAATAAAGGGCTTTTATTACAAAAATAAGTCACTTGTAATTTTAGAAGCAATAGAAACAAATTTACCTTTTAAATTGATGAACACTGAAAAGAGATAGCAGTAGATGAGTTCCTATGTAGCTTTCTATATAGCTAGCTCAGTAACCTAAAGAGCACATGTAGTTTAGAATCTGAAATCTAAAACTGAAGCTGCTTATTGATTTTGTTTTTTTAATATAAATTTGTTTATTTATTTTTGGCTGTGTTTGGTCTTTGTTGCCACACGTGGGCTTTCTCTAGTTGTGGCGAGCGGCGGCTGCTCTTTTTTGTGATGCACGGGCTTCTCATTGCAGTGGCTTCTCTTGTTGTGGAGCACAGGCTCTAGGCGCATGGTCTTCAGTAGTTGTGGCATGCGGGCTCAGTAGTTGTGGCACGTGGGCTCAGTAGTTGTGGCTCATGGGCTCAGTAGTTGTGGCTCACGGGCTCTAGAGCGCAGGCTCAGTAGTTGTGGCGCACGGGCTTAGTTGCTCTGCGGCATGTGGGATCATCCCGGAGCAGGGCTCAAACTTGTGTCCCCTGCATTGGCAGGCGGATTCTTAACCACTGTGCCACCAGGGAAGCCCTGCTTATTGATTGTTGATTGAACATTCTTAAACAAACAAACAAAGGAGTGCTGGTGTTCCAAATCTGAAATGTGTTCTCCAGCTGTGACATCAGTTTTGCAGTACCTGGGTTGCTTAATTAGAATCAGCAGTATTCTAACTTATTGATGTATATAAAAGTACTTACAGATAAATTATCTTTTTTATGTAATTGGGGATCCCAAATCGTATTGGGTCTTAGTAAAAAAAAATCCCCATATCCGTCAGGGTGTATAGCTCAAACCCAGTCCTTAGCTGTATGAGAAATCCTATTTTCTCCTCCATAGCTGTTAACCACCTTGGCTCAAATGCCCCACTCCTCCCCAACCCATCCCACACCCCCTACTCCACCCCCAGCCCTGGAGTAATCTCTGTGACTCCCAGACTCCTGAGGAATGCTGGTGTAACAAAAGGTCTGTTTCCGACCTATCCAGTAAGGTGACTGTTAGACTTAAATACCTAATAGGTAGTAGTATTATTACGGCCTACTCTCTCTTAAAATCTTGTCAGTGATTTAGGTTACTTCCTGAGCTCCATGGAGAGACAGAAATCTAATGTCTAATAAAAGATAAACATATGGAGTTAATCATTTGCTTATTGTTTGGATGGATTTTCCAAAAAGAATCAGTGCAGATATATTTGTTGGTGTGTATCCAACACTGTCCTAGTGGGGGGAAAAGTTTCCTTTAGCTGAAACCTCAATCATGCTCAGAGAAAGCTGTAAAATCCATGGATTTGAACTTCCACTGCCTTAAAATTTTTGCCTGGGCTATTGGAATACCCTCTGAACTTCCCTCCTTACTTCCCGTAGCTCCCCTATCCTCCACAACATTGCCAGACGGATCTTTCTAAAACACAAGTTTGATCTCATTGTTCTCTTCCATGTCTACTCACGACTGAAACAACGGTCCCAGCCTTCATTTCCAATGTCATCATCCTTCAGATGACCTCATACATCAATGATAGTAACATATGCTGTTTCCTAAATACTCCATGTCCTTGTAAGTGTTTGTTGCTGTGGCTGGGATGAAGTTTTTCCACTGTCTCCTCCTTTAAATTCAACTGAAGTATCATCTCCCGGAAACCATTACTCATTCTCCCAAGGCTAAGGTAATAACTTTTTCCTCTGTGTTTCCCTGGTACCTCCTACATACCACAGATTGTGTTACAGTGATTCCTCAGTGTTGCCCCATTAGCTTGTGAGCTCTTTGAAGGATTGAAAGATTTTATTAAAATCTGGCTCCACAGCATTCAGTACAGTGCTGGACACATAGTAAATGCTCAATAGACATGTGTTGAATGAACAGCATTCCACAGGATAATTCTTTTAGTTCTCCCACATTCTAAATGAGACTTCCCTAAATTCATCCAAGTGCCTTTTTTTCTGGGGAAGGGTGTCTTGAATGTCTATGAGGATTTTGTCCTCCGTAAATGTATTAACAAATAAAGTGACACAATCAGTCTGGTTTATTTAGGTCTCTTGAATTTAGTTTATATGACTCAGTTTGCCAGAACCTGGTTACTCTGATTAAACAGAAGAAGGAGAATTCCTGAACACAGAGTAGGGGCCTAACAAGTATCCAAGGGAACCCACAAAGACATAGGCCTTGTGGGAACATTCGGATGACTGTCATATTTTTCTCTTACCTTAACTTTCATTTTATTCTATCCCTGGAATCTTATCTGTTTGGAACTGATAGATATATAGATACATCTGGGATTGCTTACTGGTACATGGTTTTATTTTTATTTTCTTAATAAATGTATTTATTTTATTTATTTATTTTTGGCCGCTTTGGGTCTTCGTTGCTGTCTATGGGCTTTCTCTAGTGGCGAGCGGGGGCTACTCTTTGTTGCGGAGCGTGGGCTTCTCATTGCAGTGGCTTCTCTTGTTGCAGAGCAGGAGCTCTAGGCGCGCGGACTTTAGTAGCTGTGGCATGTGGGCTCAGTAGTTGTGGCTCGCGGGCTCTAGGGTGCAGGCTCAGTAGTTGTGGCACACGGGCTCAGTAGTTACAGCACGTGGTTTCAGTAGTTGTGGCTCATGGGCTCTAGAGCGCAGGCTCAGTAGTTGTGGCGCACGGGCTTAGTTGCTCCACAGCATGTGGGATCTTCCCAGACCAGGGCTCAAACCCGTGTCCCCTGCATTGACAGGCGGATTCTTAATCACTGTGCCCCCAGGGAAGCCCCAGTGCATGGTTTTAAGTGGCCGCCATTCTTCGACTATTCTGTTCAATTATTGCCTTAGCTGTTTTCTTAGTTATTTGTAGTGTGTGATTGTTTCTATTTTTATTTTTGTTTTGTTTTTGGTAAATCATTTTCCAGATTGGAAACAATTTAGCTATCGCTGACTCATCATCTGGGGTTTAAATGATTTTCTCTTTGACATTTACTGATGTAAGGAACTGTTTTTGGTCATTATTCTTTCATAATTTTTCTGGATGTGTTGTTTAAGTATTTCTTTCAAATGTAAAGGTAGTAATTTTTTCTATCTTTCTTTTGTTTTAGTGTATTTTATTCATACCTATGACCATAGTACCTAGACTAGTGTTTGGTAATGTTTACTGCTTAATAAATATCTGTTCGATGAATGAGTGAACATTTTAAATCAAATCCTTTTCTTTTTTTTTAATCTCCCAGTTCCTAGTACCGGTTGTAATACACACATAAACTGATTTTTTTTTTTACTGAAATCAATAAAATGCTTATCATGCTTTTAATAAAAATAAAACTATTAAAAATGTGTTCTCAACAGTCTCTTAAAGAATAAAATTTTGAAGTAAATTGGCTCTTTCAGTCTCAGTTACATGATCTGAAATATTTTTTAATGTGAAGATAGAACTCTGCCTTTAAATTTTTATTTCTTAACCACTGCTAATAAAAAAATACTATTTTTTTTAAATACTCTATTTTGATCACTAATTCTGTTATGAGGCTTTGTGTTTTTCATAATTAAAGGTAATTTACTTAAGTACCTGACATCTCTGTTACAAAATACTCTCCTGTTTGCCAGGAGGCCCCAGGAGACCTATCAAGGGTAATTCCAGGATTGCCATGGCAGTGTCTACAGCAATGACAAAACCACTGCAACCAGTCAGCATTTAGGGAACTGCAGCCTTATTTCAGGAAGCCACGCTCAGAGGCAGTAGGCAGACAATAAGGTCACACATCACCACAAGACACCAAGGTGATGACTCACCAAAAGTCCCCTTCCAAATCTTGGGTCTTAGAGGAAGAAAACACCTGACATGCCTCACTAATAAAATATGTATGTATTATACTTTACAGAATGTGATTGTAGAAGCAGGAAACACAAAGGAATATAATTTCAGTACAGGTTGAGCTCCACCAACATGAAAATCATGCATATATAAAGGAATTATTATTGAATATATACTATATATTTAAGTATTTAATATATTAAGTATTTACTAACACGCTGTACCAAACACTATAAATCACAATAATACTGTTAAGATTTCCAACATAACTTAAATTTTAATTATTTTCCTTACTGGAAATACTTTAAAAGAAATTATCATCATGTACACTAATCTCATAGTGCTGTCATGGAATCAGATGATAAAATAATGACACTAATTGAACACGCAAAATATGTCAAATACTGGCTAAGGGTTTTACGTGGACTGTGTTATATTATTCTCATTAAGTGAGATATTATCCCTATTTTATAGATAAATAAAGAGCTAGGAAGATTGAATCCATATCTGCTGGACTCCAAAGCCTGTCCCCTTAATTACTATGATCTTTAGCACCATTCCCTCAGGGCTTTACAAGGGAGTGCCCACAGAGCTTAATAATACACTTTTTATTGGCTGCCTTTCCTTCCCTCTCTTCTTCCATCCCAACTTCTCTACCATATTCCCTGGTATCACCTAAATGTATTTGTTTTCTAGGGCTGCCATAATAAAATACAACAATCTGGATAGCTTAAACAACAGAAATTTATTTTTCACTTTCTGGAGATTAGAAATCTGAGATCAAGGTGTCAGCAGATTTAGTTCCTTCTGAGGCCTCTCTCCTTGGCTTGTAGACAGCCACCTTCTTGCTGTGTCCTCACATGGTCATCTCTCTATGCACACACATTCCTGCTATCTCTCCACATGTCCAAATTTTCTCTTCTTATAAAGACATTCATCATACTGGATTAGAGCCCACCATAAAGACCTCATTGTAACTTAACCAACACTTTAAAGCCCTTATCTCCATGCAGATTACATTCTGAGGTGCTGGGGATTAGGACTTCAACATACAAATTTGGCAGGGGACACACAATTCAGCACAGAACATTACCAAATAAACTACTTCAACTGAAACTTCTTTCCAAGTTCAGCTTTTTGGCAAGCACAAACTACTGCATAAAACATGAAGGCTACTGTTTGCTACATAGTACTAAATATTTCTTTAGCATTTTTTGTAGTGCTGGTCTGCTGGCAATGAGTTCTCTTAGTTTTCATTTATATTAAAATGCCTTTATTTCACTTTCATTCTTGAAGGGTATTTTTGCTCGATGTAAAATTTTAGATACTTTTCCTAGGTATAAAATAGGTATAAAGTTCTAGTGTTTTCTTTCTTTCAGCCCTTTAAATATGCCATTCAGTTGCCTTCTGGCTTCTGATAAGAAGTCAGCTGTCAATTATGTATCATTGCTGCCCCATTCACAATGTACTGTTTTTCTCTGGCTGCTTTAAATATGTTGTCTTTAATTTTGAATTTCAGTGGTTTGAGTATGATGTGCCTACATGTGGTTCTCTTTGTACTTACCCTTCTTGGTGTTTGCCGAGTATCTTAGATATTTCACCAAATTTGGAAACACTTTGGCCATTGATTCTTCAAATTTTTGGTCACTTATTCTCTCTCTCTCTCTCTCTCTCTCTCTCTCTCTCCCTTTATGGGACTCCAATTATAATGTTAGACCTCTTAATATTGTGCAAAAAGGCATTGCGGCTCTGCTCATTTTTTCCCCAGGCTTTCTACTGTTGTTACAGATTGGACAACTTCAACTGACCTATCTTTAAGGGTACTAATTCTTTCTTCTGCCATCTCCATCTGCAGTTAAGCCCATATGGTCAAATATTTTATATCAGATATTTTAATATCTAGGTCTAGAATTTTCACTTGGTTATTTCTTTTTAATTTCTGATTCTCTGCTGATATGTCCTATATATTCACCCATTAAAATTAAATTTTCTTTTACATCCTTAAGTATAATCATAATAATTGCCTTAAAATCCCTGTCGGCTAATTACAACATATGAGGTATCCTGGGGTTGATCTCTTGATTGAGCACTGGTCACATTTTCCTGGTTCTTCTTTTGTATAGTAATTTTGGACTGTATCCTGGACATGGTGAATTAAATACATTGCAGAGACTCTAAACTCTGTTTTGTTCTTCTCAAGAATATTGATTTTTGTTTTAGTTGACAATTAATTTGGTAGAACTCAACCTCCAAACTCTGTCTCTCCATGTTGGGCAGCAGCTGAAAAATCTGTTCAGTTCTTTTAGCTGTATATAGTTTGCTTGGATTCTGCCCTGCACATACACAGTACAAGATTGAGCCAGATTTTCAGGCACAGTTTATACTCCTAAATTGGGGGTCTCTTTTTGGCTCTCTCTTTTCTGTAATATTCTCCTTCACATTTTCAGCTATGGTTGCTCTAAGTATTCACTCTGAATACTTATTTGTAAGGTTACAAATTTCTGAGCCTTAGCTTCCTATATGGTGCTGCCTGGAGCCTGCCCTCCTGTAAAGAGTTATAAAAAAATGGAAAACTCCCCAACATCCTTCCTTTCTTCCAAGTGTTGATTACCCTCCAATTTCTGCCTGCTTTGGTCACTTTTCAATGCCTTCCTATAGTTGTTTTCTTATATTTTGCCCAGACTTTATAAGTGTTACTTACGGGATGGTTGGTCTGATACAAGCTACTCACCATTAATGGAAGTGGAACCGTATTTCCTCTTTAACCAAGAAAAATCTGCTCCATATCTAGACATCTGTATTGTATTCATTTATACCATCCCTGTTGCTCCCCATCAAAACATGTTTGTTTGTTTGTTTTTTTTGCAGTACGCGGGCCTCTCACTGCTATGGCCTCTCCCGTTGCGGAGCACAGGCTCTGGACATGCAGACTTAGCGGCCATGGCTCACAGGTCCAGCCGCTCCGCGGCATGTGGGATCTTCCCGGACCGGGGCACAAACCCGTGTCCCCTGCATCGGCAGGCGGACTCTCAACCTCTGCACCACCAGGGAAGCCCCCAAATATGTTTTGAATGTTTTTTATCTTTTAGAGATAAACTTTTTAGAAAGTGGACTGCCTTGGGACTTTCCTGGTGGTCCAGTGGGTAAGACTCCACGCTCCCAATGCAGGGGGCCCGGGTTCAATCTGTGGTTAGGGAACTAGATCCTGCACACGTGCCGCAACTAAGATCCTGTGTGCTGCAACTAAGACCCGGCGCAGCCAAAATAAATAATTAATAAATAAATATTTTTTAAGAAAGAAAGAAAAAGGACTCTCTCCCTTCTCCTCTTCTGGTGCTCCTATCTCACGTCTCTGTTGAAAAGAAGCTGTCAAGTTACTTTTTCTCCAGAATCTCCCTGTTAATAGGACAGCTACTTGTCCTGACTTACCCTTCCAATTCTATTCCTGGGGATGAGTGAGTAGAAACATTATAGACTGGGGATTTTTTTTCTAAGGTTGAGGAAGTACCTTGGAACATTTCCAAGCATTCCATTCAATTATTTTCTTTTTGTTGACGAGGATATTTATATAGAATGTTTCTGGAGGGTTGCACAGGAAATTTCTGAATAAAGGGGATTTAAGTTCACATCCAGTAGCACAACCATGAAAGGAGAAAGGATTATCACCCCAGGCCATGTTCCAGAGGAGATGGAGAACACCACAGAGGGGCACAGCCAGGCCACACGGTCAACTCAATGCAAGAAACCTTTATATACCAAACTATGCTGGTCTTGGTGGGGAAAAGACATTGGAGCACACTATAAATGTCTTTTTAAAACAGCTTTATTAATATATAATTTATATACCATATTATAAATATTTAAGAATGAGTAATATCTGAATAAGTAACTACTACTATATTACAGATGAAGAGGGAAATGGTGCCCTCACCTCCTACTCCCAAGTACAATTTTTGGAGACACCCTCAGACCTACTGAAAGCTGTTCTGTGGTAGCAATAAACAGATACACGGGAGAATTCAAGCCTGGAATGATAGGTTTTAAAGATGGAAAGAGCAGAAATTCAGTACTCAAGGAACTCATTTAGAAACTGCCTTGCATCAAACCCCCCTGAGATAACAAGGAAACACCTGTTTTTTTCTGGTCAAGTCTGTATACAGCATATTTCTTTCTCTAACTCAAGCAGCTATGTTCCTGCCCAGTTGTTAATTTTCTCCATTGACTACATATTTTTCTCGATGTCTGGCCTTACTAGTTGAGCTTGAAAAGACAAAGGCAGTCACACATGACTAAATTCTCCATCACCAAAATGATACTTCTTTTAGAGTTTGCAAAAGAGAGGCACTTTTTACTCGGAATATTTAGGAGCTGACAAAACAAAATCTTACCAGCTGCAGCAATCCGTAAGCCATTCCTAACAATAGTTATTACTCATGCAGTAGCTTCAAAGTTTCCATCTCCTGGACCGCTTTCCTGACCTCACAACTTGGCTTAGGTTGTGACTTACATGCTCCCTGTGCACACTTGGACCCTATAATTTACCACATTGCATTGAAATGGCCCACTTCCTTACTGTCTCCCCCTTCAGACAGTCTGCTCCTGGAGACAGGCCCTATCTCTCATTTCACTTTGTATCCTTGGCCCTTACTTAGGTCAGCACTTGAAATAAAATAGATACTCAATACATGTTTGTTGAATAAATGAATGATAGTGCCCAAGGCACAGCTCATGCAGGAATATTAACATTGTGTTAAACAAACAGGCCATGTCTATAAAAATTTCACAAGAAAGATTTTATTAACAAATCTGAATCTACATCACTGGCATTTACCTCCTTTCAGTTTGTGCTTCCAATGACAATTTGTATGTAGACTCTTAAAAGATATTTCTGGGATAACTCATAGTAACTGTGCCAGTTGCCATTATTTAACAGATGGGAAACGCAAGGCTTGTCACTAAAATGGAGTCACTTTTGAACTGTAGCTTCTTCACAGTAGAAAGGATCCTATTAAAGTCTTTAGAAATATATATTTTTAAAATTTAGTCTAGATACCCTTTGAAAAAATGTACCTCTGATCAGCCAGCAAACCCTTATCTACCGTCACATGTCAATGGGAAACCAGTGTCATCAGCAACATGGATGCTGGGGTTGTAATAGGGGGATGGGTGGGTTAATAGATATGGTTGGAAAATAGGATTGTTTTCTCTTCTGGAAAAAACTTAACCCCACCCCTCTACTTTCCAAAAGGTTAATCTCTAAAAGGTGAAATGTTTTCTGTTCTTTGTCCTAGAATAGTAGACCAACTCCCTTTCCACTCAATTTCCCAGTAAAGAACCTGGAATTAGCATATTCTCTGGTGGAAATTCAGTTTCTGGATGGAAGGGAAAGCCCTCTAAGGAAAGAAAAAGGAAAGGATATGTGAGATACAGAGGAAGAAATGCTGACAGAAGAAACAAGTGGGCTTGTGAATGTTGGCCAGTAAAAAAGAAAGCAGCAAAGAGAAAGGAATTATAACTCTACCCTGGGATTGACCACAGGTATTACTTTACATCACTGTTCAAAAACAAAGGAAGGACATTCTTTCAATTCTTCCCACCATTAGAAGATGTATAGGGACTTCCCTGGTGGTCCAATGGTTAAGACTCCACGCTTCCACTGCAGGGGGCACAGGTTCAATCCCTGATGGGGGAGCTAAGATCCCACATGCCCCGTGGCATGGCCAACAATTAAAAAAAAAAAAAGAAAAAAGATGTATAATGTAAAAATTATATAGATGAGGAATCCAGCTCAGGTGCCAGACCATTTAGGTTTAAATCCTCACTCTGCCATTTGATAGGCTTCTCAGAGCTTGAGTTTCCTCATTGGTAAATAGAAGTGATAATAACAGTTCCTACCTTGTAGTGTTGTTTTAAGGATTAAATGAGATAATTTGCATGATGATGTTTTGTAGAGTTTAATAAATATTGGTCATTATTATTGTTTTTAACTATCTGCCATATGGTGTTTAATTATTTATAGTACCTTTTATTTCATTTCCTTGAAAGTGAAAAAGCTATAGATGAAGAGGCATGAATCCATGAACTGAACTTTCTTGAGGATAACAACTGTGTCTTACTTATTATCATATTCACAGTACCTAGCATAGTGTTTGGCACATAGACTATAAACATTTGTTGAAGGAATGGAAGAATATTTATTACAAAACATAATTTTAATTACAAATGTTACAAGTTGAATTGTGTACATCCCAGGTGCATGTGTTGAAGTCCTAACCCCCTGTACTTCAGAATGTGACATTGTTTGGAAATAAGATTGGTGCAGATGTAGTTAAGATGAGGTCATACCACATGGAAACAACCTAAATGTCCATCAACAGATGAATGGATAAAGAAGATGTGGTACATATATACAATGGAATACTACTCAGCCATAAAAAAGAATGAAATAATGCATTTGAAGCAACTTGGATGGACTAGAGAATATCATGCTAAGTGAAGTAAGTCAGAAAGAGAAAGACAAATACCATATGATGTCACTTATTTGTGGAATCTAAAATACGACACAAATGAACTTATTCAAAAAACAGAAACAGACTCACAGACATAGAAAACAGACTCATGGTTACCAAAGGGGAAAGGGGGGAGGAATAAATTAGGAGTTTGGGATTAGCAGATACAAACTACTATATATAAAATAAACAACAAGGTCCTACTGTATAGCACAGGAAACTATATTCAGTATCCAGTAATAAGCCATAATGGAAAAGAATTTGAAAAAGAATATCTAACTATATCTATCTCTGTAGATAGACAGATAGATAACAGATAGATAGATTGATAACCAAATCATTTTGCTGTACACCAGAAACTAACATAACATTGTAAATCAACTATACCTCAATAAAAAATAAAAATAAATCATTTAAAGATGAGGTCACACCAGAGAAGGGTAGGACCCTAATCCAGTATTACTGGTGTCCTCATTAAAAAGGGAAATGTGGGGACGGTCATACACCAGGGAGAACACCATGTGAAGATGAAGGCAGGTATTGGAGTGATATATCTATAAGCCAAAGAAGGCCAGAGATTGCCAGCAAACCACCAGAAGCTAGGGGAGAGGCCTAGAACAGATTCTTTCTCACAGACCCTCAGAAAAACCAACCCTGCCAGCACCTTGAACTTGGACTTGTAGCCTCCAGAAGTATGAGACAACAAATTTACATTGTTTAAGCCACTCAGTTTATGGTATTTTGTTACAGTAGCCTCAGGAAACCAATTCAATAAATTAGTTGCATCATCATCTTGAAAATAACCATATATACTAATATTATAAGTAGAGTTTTTCATGGTTTGAATCCATTCTGAACAAGAGACTTTAGTTAGTATTATTTTGTATAAGCAAACACTATTCAAACCAAACATAATCAAGGGCGAAATGAAATAGCTTTTTGGGTAGGCATAGTTCTGAAAAGTTATCTAAGTCAATTTTTTGGAAACAGCATCATATTACTAACTTCTAAGCCAGGAGCATGTTTAATTTCTGACATTACAGCTGACTAAGTTGGTAGTGCAGTAAGCAGGCTGAGATCAGCCACAGAATAATTCTCATTGTCTAATATTACTTAGGTTGGAGTTCTGAAATCACCTTTAACATTTTTACAAAAACACTATAAAAGGTTTATAGGGCCAAGAACACTGGTAAACAAATCTTCTGCTTATAGTAGTATTTCTTTTGAATTCTCAAGGATAACTGACAATAAGTGTAACAAACTATAGAGAACAGTCCAGCTTCTTGACTTAGCTGGTCTTTGTGGCATTGAATCTCATTTAAATTAAGCAGGCACTTAGGTGGAGCATTATATTTGACATTGATATGAAATGAGAAGAGTTTGAAGTATTTTCATGAATATTCTAGCTTCAAGGAGAGTAATGATGAAGAGTACCCAGTAACTAGCTACACATAGAAGACACTCAATAAATATTAAATGAAGGAATGAAGGAAAAAATGAATGGATGAAGAGAACAGATTTCCTTTGAAAACTGAACCACAGAGGAGTAATTAACAGGAATTTTTATGGAGTATTAATTGTCCTGGGATCATGTTTTCCACCTCCATCCTTTTGGGGAGCAGACTAGAGGGACTCAAAGAGACAGCCAGTCAGAAAAGACATAAGAAAACTAAAAGAATATCTGGTTAAAGATGCACAATTAAATTTAGCAGTGGCTAAGCCTTTATAGTCTCTCCCTGAAAATCCATCAGTCTGCTGATGCCAGAAAGACATCACCCTCCAGCCCAATACAGCCAATGGACCACTGAAGCAAAAACAGTGACACAGTTTGGCTCCTTTGATACCTAAGAGACTTGCCATAGCTCATTAGACAATAAATTTCTGAGATGTTTTAAAAGTAGAATTTGATTTTATTCAAAGTTTTACCACAAGTAAAAACCAGTGAAATGAGGAATTTCCAAGTTGCAGAGCTCTTTGGCAACACACAAAAAATCCAAAGTTTCTAAGGGGGTTCACTTTGCAAATATTCTAGCACAATTACTCTTATATGAGCATTCTTGTGTATCACAGGAAAGAAAATGTTATTTAAAACTCAGCGTGACTATAGCTGCTTCTTTCGTCTAAGGTGGGGTGGCAGAATCCATATCAGTGGGGAAATTACTCACTATGTTGTTTCCTTCCTTTTGCAAAGTCTGGTAGGAGAGGAAGAACAGAGAGACTGAAATTTTTAAGTATCTGCCAATTTTCCATGCGCCTCAAAAGTAAGACCCAGAGTAGATAGATGGCTCTTAACTGAGCAGTGCACGTACTGAGTTTTGATATGCAAAAGTAAACTGGAGCCCCTAAGTAGGTGGAAGACTAAACTGATTTGAAAACAAGGTCTGAGGATTGTGATGAAGTGCTTCTTCCTGAAGAGATTAGCCTGAAGAATGAAACCAGAGACCAGTGACTATGGAAGGCGACCAGTGAAAAATTCCAATAGATAGAATTGCTGAGGATGTTTAAAAACAAGAATGTCTAATAATCCACTTTAAGATGTTTTACTGGAGTGATGTAAACTCTATTCCCTTACCCTAAGCCTTCAATAAAGTCTGACACGTGCGCGCACACACACACACAGACATACACACAACTCTGTGTGTTTTATGCGAGTGGATTTTTTTTATATTGAGGAAAAGAAGTCATGCTCCATGGCTGCGTAAGGAAACACTTCGCCAAAGGGTATGAGATGAGAGAGAAAGAGTTCAGTAGAATCAAGAAGTTGGATTTGGAGAATGTCAACCCAAGGAAATTCAAAGAAATATTGGGAGGATATTGGATTTCCCACCAATTGTGAGTTGAAGGTTAACTCAGTCTTTGAAATGTTCAGGGGCAGAATTTGTCAACTGACTTTGGCTGCAAGTACCAGAAAACCCTGGTTCAGTTTGACTTAAACAATAAGGGACTTCTTTATCTTGTATAATAGGAAGTTACAGAGGAAGGGCAGAAAACTTGGAGAAGGGGTTGGGTAGTATCAAGGTCTCAGGTTCTTTCGATGTCTTCACTCTGACATTTTCAGCTGATAGCAAAATGGCTATAGCAGTTCTAGACAATACATCCAGTTATAACATCCAGAGGCAGGAAAGAGGCCATTTCTTGGGATCTCCTGTTTATGAATGAGGAAATCTTTCCAAGAAGCAACTCTAGCAGACTTTTCTACATATCTAATTGGCCAGAAATGTATCACATGCCTGCCATTAAACCAATATTGAAAGGGGGATTGCTCCCATTTGGAAACACCCTAATTGGCTTAGAGCAAATCAGGATTTACTCCTGGGCTGGGGATGAGTCACCTTCACCTGAGTCACAAGAGGGATGGATAGATACCTAAGAAAATCAGGGGGCTTCCCTGGTGGCGCAGTGGTTGAGAGTCCGCCTGCCGATGCAGGGGACACGGGTTCATGCCCCGGTCTGGGAAGATCCCTCATGCCGCGGAGCAGCTAGGCCCGTGAGCCATGGCCGCTGCGCGTCCGGAGCCTGTGCTCCACAACGGTGAGAGGCCCGCATAACAAAAAAAAAAAAAAAAAAAAAAGAAAGAAAATCAGGATGGTTAGGTATTCAGTGTGACCTCCACTTACTTCGAGTCTCAAGGAAAATGATACATTGCAGGAAATGTGAGATTGTATATATTTCAATCAATAGACTCATATATATATATATATATATATATATGAGGATCATTTATGTAAAGTACTTGGACAACTTATATTAAGGCTGGTTTCATTATTGGTATTATAGTCACAAATAATGGTTTCAGCAGTTCTCTCAACAAAAGTTCCTTTTGTTTTATGGGAAGAACATAAATGGAGACTGAAAGTTGTTATTTTTCAGTATAAAGGAGTTAGAACGCATTTAGAATATGTTCAGTTTAAGGCATCATATTTTATGAAAACTGACAAAACTGCAGTGCATCAAAGAAATCATATTCTCTGAGGATTAGAGGAATAGACTGGGAATATTTAACTTGGGAAAAAAACACTAGGGAGAATATAACAGGGGTCTTAATTTATTTGAAAGGCTAGTATGTGGAATAAAGTATAGATTTATTCTGAGTAGTTCCACAGGTTAGAAGTAGGACAAATTGAAATTTACAGTGAGACACTCTTCAGGTCAATGTAACATGGCCCTGCAGCAGCAATTTTGTTGAGATTGCTTTGGTGGGAAATCAGACCAGGTGAAAGTAACTTTATAGGCATAGTCTGCAACCTATTGTGAGATGTCACCCTACCTTATGGGCTGTGATCGTTAATTTTATGTGTCACCTTGACTGGACCACAAGGTCCCCAGATACTTGGTCAAACAGCATTCTGAGTGTGTCTGTGAGAGTGTTTTTGAATGAGATTAACCTTTCAATCAATAGACTGAGTAAAGCAGATTGCCCTCCCTAATGTGGGCGGCTCTCATCCAATCAGATGAAGACCTGAATAGAATAAAAAGGCTGACCCTCTTGCGAGTAAGAGGGAACTCCTCCTGCCTGACTGCCTTTGAACTGGGACATCAGCTTTTTTCCTGCCTTCAGAGTCAAACTGGTAGGTTGGCTCTTCTTGAGTATTTACTCTGCGGGCTTTCAGACTGAACTTGCATCATTAGCTCTGCTGGTACTCAGGCCTTTGGACTACACCATTAGCTCCTGTGGGTCCCCAGAAGCAAGTCCTTTCTTCAGTTCTTACAGGTGAGGGATTCATATTCTGTAGATTATCCTTTTTACATATTGCTGGTTTGAGGACGACTAGAATTCTGGTTCTACTTCAACTTCTATGGATCCATTCACCATCACTATCTGTTTTCATTAGAAAATGGAAATAGGTGGGCTTCAGGATCTTTTGCCCTTCCTTCAGGGATCATAGTAAAAGAATTTTTGAGAAATTCTCTGGTCTAGACTACTTCCAAAGTCTCCTACAACTTTAAAATTCCATTATTATATTAATCTAATGCTTCCATATTTATTTCTTTGGGATGTCTAGATTTGCTTTTTTGTGCTCAGAAAAGAGAAAATGTAAGCACAATGACTCAGAAGCAGAAGAGAGAGAAGAGAGCTATAGATTGTATTTTTTAAATAGCCATTTCAAAAATACATAGAAATTTATGGGCTTCCCTGGTGGCACAGTGGTTGAGAGTCTGCCTGGTGATGCAGGCGACATGGGTTCGTGCCCCGGTCCGGGAAGATCCCACATGCCGTGGAGCGGCTGGGCCTGTGAGCCATGGCCGCTGAGCCTGCGCGTCAGAAGCCTGTGCTCCGCAGCAGGAGAGGCCACAACAGTGAGATGCCCGCGTACCGCGAAAAAAAAAAAAAAACCCACAGAAATTTAGGTTTTAGACTTTGTTTTTCATTTAATAAAATTTTAGCAACTAAGAGAATGCTAGTGTATTAAATTCCACCTGTAGTGAAGCTTTTTTTTTAACATTAGAAAACCTCAGGCAAATTGAAAAGGAACAGAGACTTTTAATCTCACTCTCTTTGACAATGATTAGTTTGTGGCTCACAGTGAGAACGGCAGGAAAAAGTGAAACTGTTATTCCATGCTGCATAAATCTACTCCACCCTTGTGGCTTTTTCTGAGCATGGAGGTAGAATGGTGGGAAACAGAGAACACCCCAGTTGCTGTGTTTGTGCACACATGAAGATATGCCCAGGATTTTCTCTCTAGGTTTAGAAGCAAATTAGAAGATCCCAGACATAATACCAACATACCACTAAAAAAATCAAACTCCAGGAAAGAATTATATAGCAGTCATGAGAAGTCATATAAAATTGTTTAGCAATTTACAATCCAAAGTTCATCAAATTGTGCAATTGTAGAGTATAAGCCTTTTGTAATTTTTATTGAACTTGAGAGAAATAGGCTTTCTTGTTTCAGAGCGTTTTGCATTAAGTTGCCTACTGTCATTATTTTAAGTTTGAGTCTTTCAAGAGATAAGTGGTATACTTTTTATTCTTTTCTGAAATTTAAAATTTTTTTTGGCCAGTTCAAATTGACTTTGGTGTTTTATTTTCTATCAACAGTTACATGACATATCCAAGTTCTCTCCAGCCTATGAAAATGTTAAGTATTCCCAACATCATGAACTATCCTGTCTTCAGCGCTTCTTTGTTACCATCTACTCCTCCAAATTATGGTGTTTACTTAATGCCATAATTTGTTCCTGTTTTAGGACTGCCTGGGTCCTCTCCTTTGTTTGTTCATTGTGGCAGATAGAATAATACCCCTCTCTGTAAGTCAACTATACTTCAATTAAAATAAATATATATATACATAAAAAATAATAATACCCATCTCCCCAAAGATGTCTACATCCTAATCTCTGGAACCTCTGAATGTGTTAGGTTACGTAGCAAAGAGAAATTAAGGTTGCAGAAGGAATTAATCAGCTAGTCAGCTGATTTTAAGATAGGGAAGCTACCCTTAATTATCCACATGGGCTCAATGTAATCACCAGAGTCCTTAGAAGTGGAAGAGAGAATTGTGAGAAGCATAGAGATGGCAGACAGCATTATGCTGCTGGCTTTGAAGGTAAAGGAAGGAGGCCACTAGTCATGGAAAGCAGGCAGCTTCTAGAATGCACCTGGCTGACAATTTGACCTTAGTTCACTGAAAGCTGGGTAGGACTTCTGATCTGCAGAACTGTAAGATAATAAGTCTGTGTTGTTTTGGGACTTCCCCAGGGGTCCAGTGGTCAAGACTCTGGGCTTCCACTGCAGCGGGTACGGGTTGATCCCTGGTCGGGGAACTAAGATCCTACATGGGGTGCAACGTGGCCAAAAAAGAAAAACGAAATAAGTTTGTGTTGTTTTAAGAGATTACGTTTGTGATAACTTGTCACAACAGCATTAGAAAACTAAGACATCTGTTTTGTTTTGTTTTTGGCCTTTCCTCTGCACGGATTCCATCTCCATTGAAATCCTTAATAACCTTCAGGCCAAATCCAAAGATCACAGTATCTATTCATCCTCCCTGATTTCTCTTTCTGTCAGAAAATTAATTAATGAAACTACGGAATAATCCTGAAGTCAGTGAAGATGCCTATTGTTATAAGGGTATAAAGATATGCAGTTTTTTAAAGTTGACTTAGATGCAAGGATATAAGTGAAATACCATTTGCCTATAGTTCTAAAATCTTTCAATATCCAATAATAACTTGAATGCCTATAAAATATTCAGCACAGCACTCTAGATAAGTTAAAAATCAGGATGATACATATGGCAAAGTCCCTGGGAATACATAGAAGGCACCTGTGTTGAGCAAAAATGACAGCTGAGAGAAGAGGTAGAGATGGAGAGACAGGAAGTGAAAGGTAGATGGAATGGGAGGTAGAGGAAGTTCGATGGGTGACTTTTAGAATGGAGAAAAAGAGAAAGAAGACTGAGAGAGGAGAATGTGGCAAAAATAAGAACTCTCAGGACACTTGGATCTTGACTGTATTAAGTACCCAACAAAACTTTACAGGACTGACTTGTGTGCTGTGATTCCTTCTCAGCGGAAAGCCAGGAAAGAGGCTTATGTTATTCAGCATACATATTAGACATGAGTGAGGTCTAATTAAAATTTTACATTTTCTGGAATTTCATTCTACATTACAGGATTTTAATAATTGTGCCATAATTAATTCTCAGTGTTACTGATAAGGGATCTATCTACTCTTCAGAAAGCAATCGGATTTCGAATGTAAACAAATGTTTTTCAACAATTCTTTCATTCATTATATAAAAGACTTGGGGCTTGGAACTGAAGAAAAAATAGAGTCACCATATGATCCAGCAATTTCACTTCTGGGTATATATCTAAAGGAAATGAAATCATTATCTTGAAGAGAGATCTGTGCCCACATATTCATTGCAGCATTATCTAAAATAGCCAAACATGGCAACAACCTAAATGTCCATCTAAGGATGAATGGGTGAAGAAAATGTGATACACACACACACACACACACACACACACACACACACACACACACAAAGGAAAATTATTCAGCCATTGAAAAAGAAGTAAATCCTACCATTTGTCACAGCGTGGATGAACCTTGAGGGCATTATGCTGAGCGAAATACGTCAGACAGAGACAAGTACTGTATGATCTCACATATGGGAAATCTAAAACAAACAAACTCAGAAACAGAGGGCAGACTGGTGGTTGCTGGTGGGGGAAGGAGGCTGATGGGTGAAGCAATCAAAGGGTACAACCTTTCAGTTATAAGATGAATAAGTTCTGAGGATGTAATGTGCAACATGGTGACCTCAGTTAACAATACTGTGTTGTATATTTGAAAGTTGCTAACAGAGTAGACCTTAGAAGTTCTCACCACACACACAAAAACTAAACTATGTGAGGTGATGAATGTGTTAACTAATCTTACTGTAGTAATCATTTTGTAATACTGTCATACATATATCAAATCACTAGGTGTCTACCTTAAACTTACACAGTGTTATGTAACAATCATATTTCAATAAAGCTGGGACAAAAACAACCAGTACTCATTCTGAGTATTACTTGGTTGTCAGAAATACTGAGTCAGGATTCATTTTATACCCAAGTCAAGCCTGATGTATGATCCTAGTGATTAAGTCTGATTTAAAAATTCTTCTCATCGCAGTAGAACATATAGAAAATAGTCCAACATATCAGAAATAGAACTTTCAGAAAAGTTGTCACCTTTTCTGCTCCCTCTCCACTGGTTTTTCAATGCAAATTATCCAAGAAGGCAATGAATAGAAATCACAGGATGAGAGCTCTGCCACAGACCTAGAGAATAGCCAGGCCAGAGATCAAGAGGACAGAAGGCCCAGGAGGAAGGGCTCCAGGAAAAAGGAAACCTGATAGATAATATGATGAAACATTTTGAAAGCATTAAGAATATATGGATAGCAAATTATATAAGTGAAACAACCAGGCAAATACCCAGAGACAAATAAGTGTTTAGAAAAGAAAATGCAATCATACTTCTCTATTTGGATCTATAGTAAATAATATTTATGACATCATAATGATATCAACATTCATTATTGGTTTATCAAAAATAATGATGTTACCCCATTGCGAGGATTGAGAAAGTTGAAGAGGTGTTTACAGTAGAGCCAAATCTTTATCTATTAAATTGTAAGTCAACAGTTAACGCCTACAATTGAAAAAGTAAGAAATGACAGTGAAGGCCCATTATTGAGAAAGATAAAGATAAATACTAGAAGAAACATATAAAAGCTAAAAATTCTAGCCTGGGAGAGAGAGACTTTGAATATTTTTGTTTTGTTTTGTTTTGGAGCCTACTTTTATTGTACTGTCGCTTTGCCCCGACGGCAGCAGTCACACTGCTGGGTGATATATACAAATACACATATGTACACACACTGCCCACACCTATAGCAGAGACGATGGAGACTTTCAATATTATTTGATTTTTATTTATGTGTATCAGTTTGGTAATTATTTATTATGATAGGCTGAATAATGCCTCGACCCAAAGATGCTCATGTCCTAAATCCTTGGAACCTGTGAATATGTTACTTCACATAGCCAAAAAAGAAAAAAGAAAAAAACTGACAGATATGATTAATTCAGGGCTCTTAAGATCAGGAAGTGATACTGGTTCTTATAAGAGGGAGGAGGCAGGAGGGGCAGAGTCAGAGAGGAGATATGAAGCAGAGGCTGAAGTGCTGCGATCGCTGACTGAAGACAAGAGGGCCATGAGCCCAGGAATGTGAGCTGGAAAAGGCGAAGAATAGGATTCTCCCCTAGAGCCTCCAGAAGGAACACAGTGCTGCCAAACCATGTTAGACTTATGACCTCCAGAACTGTAAAATAATGTATTTACTTTTGGTTTAAGCCACTAAATTTCTAGTAAGTTGTTACGGCAGCAATAGGAAACGAATACAGTTACTTAGACAATAAGGTCTAAGAATGTTAAATAAGAAAAAGTAAAACATGGTAAGACATGAATTATAGAAAACTTACCGTCTATTGACAAAGGTAGTTCAAACTGAAGGAATAAATCAATCTGAGTTAGAAAGGGATGATAATTTCATGTACTTATGTCTCCTTATTATCATTAGGACAGGGTTAGGTAACTTAAGAATAGCTATACATGAGTCAGTGCTTAGCCATATTCTAATACTCTTTATCCTGTGTACTTTTCATTCCCCTTCCTCCCCCCTTTTTTTTTTTTCCCCATTTCTCTGTGTATCTTTTCTTCCTGTTACTGATGCACTGTTGGGATAGCTGCCTGGCTCCCGGTCCAGTGATTCTGTCATATCCTAGAAGGTCCCTGTATCAGTCAGGGTTCTCCAGAGAAACAGAACCAATCTTATATAGAGAGATTTATTTTAATGAATTGGCTCACATGATTGTGGGGCTGGCAAGCCCCAGATCCACAGATCCATCGGGCAGGCTGTAAACTCAGCAGGAGATGACACTGCAGACTTGAGACACAATTTCCTCTTTGCCAGGAAACCTGGTTTGCTCTTAAGGCCTTCAACTGATTGGATGAAGCCCACCCACATTATCAAGAGTAATCTCTTTTACTTAAAATCAACTGATTGCAGATGTTAACTACATCTACAAAATGCCTTCACAGCGACACCTAGAATAGAGTTTAATTAAATAATTAAATACTATAGTGTAGCCAGGTTAACACATAAAATTAACCATCAGAGCCCCCAGCTCTTAAGAGGTGGGTAGCAGGCACCATGTTTGTTCTGACCCTTACTTACAGATGGCTGGCTGGTTCAAGGGTGGACACACCATTCCCACTAGACCATTCAGAGGTCTTGCCTAAGACTTACTAAGGAAACTAGAAAAAAGAACATATTTGGCCCTCTCTGGTGTGATGTGAGGATTGGAAGACATCAGTGGCCATATGAACAGTCAGTCATTCTGTACTGGAAGAGCGTGAAACCAACCTACAGAAACAGAGACCAGATTTGGAAAAAGAGTCACCTACAGTAGTCAGGGAAGGTGTGCAAAGGCTTGCTGGATGAAGGGACATCAAAGTTATGACGTGACAAAAGAGTAAGAAGTAGTGATGGGCAGTTGCTATGTGAAAGTCTGATGTGATGTGAGAGATGAACAAAGGGGAAGTTGGAGGTTGAGGGGGAGGCATGGAGAGATTTTCCCCAGGCAGAAGAAACACAGGGATAAGAACACAGAGAGAGGTGATATTGGATGTTACACATTAATCCCCTCCCACCCCATCATCCACTTTTTCTAGGCTGAACTGGGATCGCAGTATATCCACTGATAAAAATGTGAAGCTGTTATCACATAACAGCATTAACTGCCCACTAGCAGCTTAACTTCAGAGCAATGCCATCTTTGTACAACAGTGTTTATAAAATTATTTGAATAGTTTACTTCATTTGAACTTAATATTTTATAAAAATTAATGAAAAAATGAGTGCTGCTATTAACAACAGTATAATTTAGACAAAGACAAAAAAACCCATCAGATTTGCCTAAAGTTGTGAACCTTTAGCCCAGTTCAGATGTTCATTGGACTTGAAGTTGACTGCCTGTGAGTTCAAATGTGAAGGAAAAAAACTATATTAAAGCACATTTTGGAAATTTATCTCGACCACTGTATCTAAAACATATTATAAACCACAATGACAAAGGAAATGGAGAGACTGTTAAAATTATGAATTGACAATTACCATCCATAAGTATTCCAATGATCCAAACACAGAAAGAACGTGGTATAAATGGGAATACAAATGCAACTTACTAAAGAATCTGTTATCAGGAAAAGCTAGAATTCAAATTTCTCTCAGTAATTTTCCAAAGATTGTGACATTAGCAAAAATGACCAATACCTTGCAAATATACATAACCAACTTTTGTCTACCAAATGTCACCACAAATGAGTGAGAGAATTAGAATGTGAGTTAAATTAATCATATTTAATATTTAATCTATGTTTTAAGTATATACATATACATATGACAGGTGTTTAAAAACTAAAATCTATGTACTAAAACCTAAATCTATATACTGGATTTACTATACTATAGTATACTTATATAATCTATATACTAAATCTATATATTATAAAACTAAAATTTATATTGGGAATTTTGTACTATTTATATTATAATCTTAAAAACCTGGTATAATATGTCTTAACTTTTGCTTATTTAACATTCATACTTCTTTTTGCAAAGCAGGCAGCTACTTATATTCTTGGAGCTAGAGCTGTGTGCATGAATGTGTGTGTGTGTGTGTGTGTGTGTGTGTGTGTGTGTGTGTGTGGTGAGGGGAAAACAGTAAGTGATCAGAGATGAGACTACAGAGATAAGCAGACATTAGATCGCATAAAGCTGCATAAGACACATAAAGGAATTCAGACTATCCTGAGATTAATGGAAGTGTTGAAGGAGTTTAGGCAGAAGATCATGATGGTTGCAATGGGAAGAATGGATTTGGGTGGGGTGGGGTGGAGACTGAACCTGTTTGATCTGTACTGCAATTATAGTAAGCAGGTAATAATGCCTTGGATTAGGGAAGTGGCAGTAGAAATGGAGTGGATTCCCAGAGGTGGGCTGGTAAGCCAGTTCTCTGGGGCAGGGGTGGAGGGGGTGTGGATAGCCCTGATTTATAATGCTTGCCAATTTCCGCGGTGTAATTACTTCCACCTTGGCTGGTTGGGAAGAGATGTACACACTGGGAATGGGTACCTCATAAACCAGTGTGAGCTGGCCCTAGTTTCCCATGACACATTACCTTTATACAGAAGTGAGAAAACTGTTCATTTCTCCAGACAGAATTCTTTTTTGCAAATTTTCACAGTTGTGTCAATACCGCCACCTGTTCAACTGATATTGAGAGGTTAGGAATCATTTTATAACTAACAACAAAGAGTACTGATGTTCCGCTGCTAACAAAACCCCAAAATGTAATGGCTTCAAAGACTATTTTACATCTGTGACTCTATTTCTGTTTTTAAATAAGTTATGGTTACCAGGGGGGAAGGGATAAATTGGGAGATTGGGATTGACACATACACACTACTATATATAAAATAGATAACTAATAAGGACCTACTGTATAGCACAGGGAACTCTACTCAATACTCTGTAATGACCTATATGGGAAAGGAATCTTAAAAAGAGTGGATATATGTATATGCATAACTGATTCACTTTGCTGTACAGCAGAAACTAACACAACATTGTAAATCAACTATACTTCAATAAAAAAGTTTTTTAAAAAGGCAACTCAAAATAAAAAAAAAAGAAGAAGAAATGGAGTGGAATGGATGATTTGAGATGTGCTAAGGAGGAAGTTTTAACAGAGCCTGATGATGGAATGGATGTTGAGGAAAACAGAAAATTCAAAGTAAACATGTAGATTTCTGGCTTCCGCCTTTGGGTGGGTGATTGCATCAGCTCAGTTCAGACATGCTGTGTTTGAGTTAGTTTCCTAAAAAACATCCAAGAGGTATCAACTAGGGAATTGAATACATAGGTTTCAAGCTTAGGAGTGAGTTCATGTCTAGAAGTCATCAACCTATAGAAATAAAACCATGGCATAGATGAGATAATCCAAGAGGAATGTGTAGACTAGACTAGAGTGATAGAGCCTTAGAGTTCCTTGAAATGGCAGTATTTAAGCAAAGACAGCAGTATCCAAAGGACATTATGAGTGGCCAGAAAGGAAACAAACGTTAAGTGTGGTTTTCCAGAAGCTGAGAGAAGAGATTGTTTCAAAAAGGAATGAACAGTCAACAACTTCAAATGCTGTTGAAACATTAAGAACTAAGGGATATCTTATAATAGGGATGATATTGGTGACTTTATTGCGTCATTTCACAGCAGTGTTGGGAATGAAAGCCTGACTACCTACGACTGAGGAGTAACTTGGAGGTGAGGAAGTGGAGATAGCAAGCACAGAAAATTCTTTGAAAATTTTTCTCTAGTGAAAGGAAGGAGAATTTGGGTAGAAGCCAGAGGGAGAGAGGATATGTATGAGGGAGACACTTTAAACAAATGAGAATGCTAATGGCAAGGAACCAGTAGAGTGAGAAGTTGAAGACACAACAAAAAGAGAGTAATTGATGGAGCAAGGTCCTCAAGTAGACAGGAGGAGCTGAGATCCAGAATCCAGACGGAACGATGGCTTTCTATTGTGAAAAGAATGAAGGAAGGGATGGTCATAGTTCAAAAGTTACAGGTTTGATTATAATAACTAATATATAGTTCTCACATAATTTTTAATTATTACAACACAGTATAAGTATTTTAAAATGTAGACAATAAGATTTTTCAAAGGTAGTGAGAATAATCAGGGACTATCTAAGTATTGCTATTAAAATCAATTAATTAAAAGCCTAAGTTTAAGTACTAATATTATTTAATAAAAAGATGTGATTTAGGGCTTCCCTGGTGGCGCAGTGGGTGAGAGTCCGCCTGCCGATGCACGGGACACGGGTTCATGCCCCGGTCCGGGAGGATCCCACATGCCACGGAGCAGCTAGGCCCGTGAGCCATGGCCACTGAGCCTGCGTGTCCGGAGCCTGTGCTCCGCAACGGGAGAGGCCACAACAGTGAGAGGCCCGCGTACCACAAAAAAAAAAAAAAAAAAAGATGTGATTTATAATCTAAAATAAATAAATAAAAAATAAAATTTAGACAATAATATAATTAACAATTACTTATTAATACTATTTTCTCTAACTCCCCAAGACTCAAAACATCTAGATTTATGGGACCTAGCCAGACATTCCTTCTTTTGTAAGGTGCTTGAGACAACATTTGAAATATAGTAAATATTTAATAAATGCTAATTTAATTCCCTTTCCTTGGCTGACTCTGGACTCAAATAGTCAGCTGCTTTCCTACTGATTGCATCTAATTCTTCCTTCTGGTTTCTCAGATCTGGTACTTTCTGGTCTAATCCTTGCTACCTACCAGAGTCCTCCTGACTTTATAAATACCTTCTGTTCTAGTCTATCCCTACCTCTACACTTTTCCAGGACAAATCAATTCATTTATGATAGAGTAATTCATTTTAATGAAGTATATTAAAGACTAAATTTGTATTCTACATGAAGGTATGAAGGTATTCTGTGTATGTGTACACACACACGCAAAAATCAGGAGCCACTAGAAATCGATGCTGGGTATGTGGTGATTCCTCTGAAAAATAATACAAATTATAAAATGAACAAAACTGAAATGGGTATCAATTTTCACAATGATAGATTCTGACCAAAGGCATATTTTCACAGACTTTGTCAAAATGTATCAAAGAGCCCTTTAAAATATCAAAGTGGCTTCTTCATTTACTGGTGATGAAAATGTACAATTTTATTTATAGTTAATAAGTATAAATACTTATTCAAGGTTGAAAGACTGAAGAAACCTGTAGAGAGGTAAGGAAATTAGATAGAACCAAGCATATCTATTACCTCATTCAAGGGAAATATTTCATTTGGATGATCAATCCAGGCAGACAATGGCTTCTGAAAAATGAATACTTGATTTCATAGCAGTAAAAATCAATTTTGGAGCTAGTTCAGTGATAGAAGGACAATGTAAAATACATCATCCCATGCACCTTAACTATATCTTAAATAAAATAATAGAAGAATACTACACAGCTGCAAGTCCAAAACTTCATTTAATAAGTATATTATTAACACTTCTCTTAATGTCAAAAAGATGAAAAGAAACAACATAGAAATATTTTCAGCTATACAAATTCAGGGTTTCCAAGAAAAAAAAAAATACTGAGGATGCCACTGTTATTTACATACAGTTTTTTTTCTACATAGAAAATGTTTATATCTAATTCAATTTCACTTTAACCCTGGGCAAAGTGAACGCTGTAATTAGACAACAGCATTCACTTAACATTTAACCTATTCATTTAACATTTATCACTTACATGTACTTGCCATGTGCCAGATATTGTTCTAAGTTCACTAAAATATTAGCTCTTTTAATCTTAAAACCATGTAACAGAACATGGTAAAAAGTTTTAATTGAAATTACTGTTTTTTCTCCACTTTTCCATCCTACCCCATCATATGTAATCAGTAAAAGGATAGCAAAAGTCCAGTGAAAAGCATTTAACTTGGACTTATAAGATTTGAGTTCATTTCTGGCTCTATTTAGGGTTCTGTGTGACATTGGATAAGTTACTGAAACCAGAACCTCCCAAACCTAACTGATGATCAGAATTTGAAGGAGGGTGTTATAGCTACAAATATAACTCTTTATATTTGTTATATTTTTAAATTTATATACATATAAGGCTTCACCCAAGACTTTCTAATTGACTTTGTTTAGAGTGGGACTCAAGAATCTGAATTTCCTTTAAAGCTTTACACATCTTCCTCAACTTATGATGGGGTTATGTCTCAATAAATCCATCATAAATTGAAAATATTGTAAGTCAAAAATGCATTTAATACACCTAACCTACTGAACATCACAGCCGAGCCAAGCCTACTTTAAATGTGCTCAGAACACTTACACTAGCCTACAGATGGACAAAATCATCTAACACAAAAAACTGCTTTGTAATAAAGTACTGACTATCTCATGTAATTTAGTGAATACTGTTCTACAAATGCACAAGTGAATGGTTGTCTGGGTGCAGCGTGGTTGGAAGTGTATTGGACTGGGAGCTGGCATTTCATCAAGAGAGAAAGAGAGGTGCCCTCTATATGAGGTTGGGGAGCGGCAGAGTCGGCCTTTTCCGCCCGCTCCCCCCTCCCCCGAGCGCCGCTCCGGCTGCACCGCGCTCGCTCTGAGCTCCGTGCTCCTAAGCTAGTGCCACCGTTGTCTCCCTCCAGTCGCCATCATGATCATCTACCGGGACCTCATCAGCCATGATGAGATGTTCTCTGACATCTACAAGATCCGGGAGGTCGCGGACGGGCTGTGTCTGGAGGTGGAGGGGAAGATGGTCAGTAGGACAGGGGGTAACATTGATGACTCGCTCATTGGTGGAAATGTCTCCGCTGAAGGCCCCGAGGGCGAAAGTACCGAAAGCACAGTAATCACTGGTGTGGATATTGTCATGAACCATCACTTGCAGGAAACCAGCTTCACAAAAGAAGCCTACAAGAAGTACATCAAAGATTACATGAAGTCAATCAAAGGGAAGCTTGAAGAACAGAGACGAGAAAGAGGAAAACCTTTTATGACAGGGGCTGCAGAACAAATCAAGCATATCCTTGCTAATTTCAAAAACTATCAGTTCTTTATCGGTGAAAACATGAATCCAGATGGCATGGTTGCTCTGCTGGATTACTGTGAGGATGGTGTGACCCCATATATGATTTTCTTTAAGGATGGCCTAGAAATGGAAAAATGTTAACAAATTTGGCTGTTTGGATCTATCACCTGCTCGCCATAACTGGCTGGCTGCTGCTTTTCATCCACACAACACCAGGACTTAGATGAATGGGACTGATGTCATCTGGAGTTCTTCGTTTTGATGTTGATTTGTTTGGAGCGGAGGCATTGTTTTTTTTGAGAAAAAAAAAAACGTGTCATGTAGGTTGTCTAAAAATAAAATGCATTTAAACTCAAAAAAAAAAAAGAGAGAGGGAGAATCGTGTCCATATGGCTAGCCCAGGAAAAGTTCAAAATTCAAAACTCGAAGCATGGTTTCCACTGAACGAGTATTGCTTTCATACCATCGTAAAGTCAGGGACTGTACAAATTCTGGTGAGCAGCAATACTTGGGAACCATTGATCTAGTAGTCTTATCCTTTAATCCCAACAGAAAAAGTATGAAAATATGTGGTTCACAAGAGTGGACATGAAGGGCAGGATTGTAAAGCCTAAATGTCAGACCTCCATTCTTTACACGTTCTCACTACAGTGGCCACAACAAAAGGGCCATCTAGAATATTTAAGTCCAAACAGAAACATTAGGAATGGTATCATACAAGTGACTGTCACTTACAGCACCTATGTAAACCTACCGCTTTAGGCCTGATGGCAATAAAATGAAGCAGGAAATGGAGGCAATGGTCTCACTGATTTCAGTTATAAAACAAAACAAAACAAATTATCTTTACCTGGATGTGCAGAAAATGGCCACACACACACACATATTCACACACCTAAAAGTTTCCAAGGTGATCTTTTTCCCCCTTAAAGTATTCAACTAATCATCACAATATACTTTTTATTTTCATCCCTAAAATATTTTGAGTACTAATGCCTGACACCATGAACATGAATAAAAGTAAGTGCCTGTCTTCAAGGCGATAGACACAGCCATAAACATAAGAACAGCAGTTTAAGTTTTAAAAACTTAAGTTTGGCTGAATTTTACAGATTCTACAGGCAATCAATCATAAGCCAGAAATGCTCATATTATAAATATGTTCTGGCATAACTGCCATATCAAGCTGGTAACCATCATATAAAGAACTAGAAGGAACAGTAATTTGAGAGCCTCAGGATAAGAGATGTGAGTTTGACTCTGCTACTTGACAATTTGTAGCAAGACTTTTCAGCCCTTAGGCAAATCTTTAAGCCCTCTGAACCTATTTTTTTGAACAATGCATGTCTTATAAAGTTGTGAAAATAAAATCAAATAATACAAATGTTAATGTACCATGGGTATTACGGACAATGCTTATAACTCTACTAGTAATAAAACATGTATTTCAAGTAGTTTAGAGATAAATTGCTAATAACCAACTACTTTCTCATCTGGCCCCCAATACATCTAGGAGGCTTTTGTTGTTACCAGTTACTACTATATGTGTAGCTTTTGTACACTGATATGTTTATAAATTGGTATACGATAAGCACATATATAAAAATAAATATGTACATTATATAGCCATGAATATATTTAAATGTGTTTATATATGCATACACCTTTCAAAAGAGAAATACTGAAGAAACCAATCTAAGAGGCAAAATTTCATCTACTTTAGGGATAGACACTGGACAAAACCTCAGAGGACTATGTATTTTATTTTGTATTTCTGATTAAACAATGATGAGAATGACAGAAGATTTATAGGAATGCTCACCTTCAGGCTACAGACAAACATGTAACTGCATGCTAAGTCTTATTATTCTATGGGGACGTGAGTAATGCTTTAATGCAAAATTCCAGTTAAATGACTGTAGTAGACTAATCATTAATTCTAAAACATGATTCTGACAAAAGCATACCTATCTCATACGTCTCCCCAATGTATATATTAGCTATAAGTAGCAGAAAATATAAGAATTGTAGTTACTAAAACTCTTCTCCTCTTACTTTTTACTCATACCATGTTAGTACATAAGGTTGGTTTATAAATAATTAACAATAAGGTCAATAAGAAACCTAAGTGTGTGTGTGTGTGTGTGTGTATTTATTATTATCATTAAAAAATTTTTTTTTGGCAACAACACACAGCTTGTGGGATCTTAGTGCCCCAACAAGCGATCTAACCTGGGTCCATAGCAGTGAAAGTGCGTTTTAACCACTGGACTGTCAGTGAATTCCCAAATCTAAGTATATTTTAAACCAGAACCTTTCATGTTCTTTGAGGTGCCCAGGCAGGAAATTTTGAAATGCTCATGAGTTCTACTGGATACTAGTGCTAATTATTAATAATATATACTTAAAATTATGCCCTTTCATCCAAGTACCTCAAAGAGCCTTTAAAGCATTAATTTGTTATTTCTTATCTCTGAGAGGCAGGCTGGTAGAAAGTTATTATAATCTCTATTTTATAGTCAAAGAAACTAGGGCATAGAGAGGTTAAATGACTTTGGTTGGGTCATATGGTGAAAAGAACTTTGGGACTCAAGATCATTGCTCTCATTTCTAGTTCAGTATATTATCCATTACATGGTTGGTCAGTACACCTAAATGTAATTTTATTCTAGGAAAATTGAGAATAAATGTATTTGAATAATCTAAGAACTAAAGGTGAGAGTTCCTCATTTTTTGTGTTCAAAAAATCCTGCTATGCAGGGGTATAGAATAACAACTAATAATTAGTCTTTGGTTTGCCACTGTACCTATTATTTATAGGGCTTTTGCTATATGTGGCTTTCTGAAGCTTCTGCTCGAAAATGATCCATTCTATTTCTGACTGCTTTAAGCTAGGTTAGCATGGCTGTGAACAAACAAGAATCAGCTGAGACAGGCTGGCTAACGAGCTTGAGGTTGTCTTTCATTGCGTTCCCCTTGCTCACTCTTAAAGCTATCCTCCTCCTAGCTCTCCATTCAACAGGTATTTGTGTAACCTACCATCCTCGATCCTCCATCTGTGGCTAGTTTAACTAACCTGTCTTGTCAATGATTAAATTTTAAAAATTTTAATTAAGGTAACAATGATATTATTTTATGATGCTATACTAGTTATACTTTTGTCATATTCAGTTTCTTGTAAGCCTAAACTTTACGGCCCTTAGAAGAAATATAGTCCTTAGAAGACCATTATGCCTATATCACCACATGGGGATATTTTTCAATGTAGTATTTCAGCATTTTTCCCAAGAAAAATTAGGGAGAAAGGAGAAGTGGCTTTGAATCTGTGCTCAATAAAGTGAGACTGCAGTTGGCTCGGATGTGGTAATACAAGCCTGTGGTGTTTGTAACTTCATATCCCAACCTACTCAGAGCTGTAGACCCACACAGCAACTGCCATTAGACACCACCATCGGTACTTAAAACACGTCAGGTCCAAAATGGCACTCATTTTCTGCCCCAACCCCATCCCAATCCTTCCTTATTTCATTTGGTAAAATACACCTTTATCCTCCCCCAAAAGCAGAACATCAGTATTGTCACTTCCATTCTTTTATCCAGCAAGCACCTGCTTCCCAAGAATCTATCATCATAACTAGTTGACTTGGCATCCTGAACATTTTAGGAATCCATCTTCTTCGGATACTCACTGCCACTCACATTATGGTTATCCTTTCTCTTGATTTCTGTAATGGCTCCTTGTCTGCAAGCTCTCTGCTTACCCTGCTCCTCCCCTCAACTAACCTGTCCTCCACCAACAGCTTAAATTGTCAGTCTGTCCAGGGTCATTCCTCTATTCATGGCCTCACCACGGCATGAAAGACAGTTCATGTTTGACTCCTGACTGCTTCTTCAGCTTCATCTTTTTCAGCAGCCCAGCCTTGAACCTTTAAGTCCTGTAATTACTACTCAGACTTCTCAATACTTTTTATTTGTTCCTTTGTTTCATGTCCTTTTTGTCAGGATCTGGATGTGCTGTAAAATCCCTTTTTGGTGCTGTAAAACCCCTGTTTATCTTGAAAATCTGACAGTTTTAGTAAACTCATCCATTCCTTTCTCTGTATACCTTGATATGCCATACTTCCAACCGTAATTATTTGCTTCCATTACTCTGGGCATCCCTTGAATGGACTGTGTCAAGCAATGAGTGTTGCTACTCAGGTGCGAGGTGGGGAGGGAGGAGGATAAGGGAATAAATGTCTAGAGTTAAGAGGGGAGCTGTTAACGCATGTTAGTCTAACGATCGATTTCGAACCTATGGAAGGATTAAATAAAGCAAACGATTTAGTGGAACTACTTCCAATTTAGGCTCCCAAATCACAGGATGGGGCCGCGGGATGATCTCAGTGCCACACCAGACATCAGACCCACTGTGTCGTAGTGGGTTCGAGAATCCTCAGAAAAGGACCCCCAACTATCCGCGGATGCGAGTCCTCCCGGGATCAGCTGTTAGACAGGAGGCCCAGGGCGGCCACCGAGACCCTCCAGCCAGGGCAGGCGACTGACCCGTCTCCAGGGATTCAGCCCGCGACAAGCCACGTCGCCGGTTCCACTCGGGAAAATCCCGGCCACAGGACGGAGTGGCCTAGGACGCCCCGGGAGAAGAGGCCGCCCCCTGGAAGCAAGATGGCGACTTCCGCTCTCCCCCTCCTTCCCCAAGAACCCCCTCATGGTCCCCAGAAGAGAGACAAGGACGTCGTGGCGCTGGCGCCGAGATCCGGGAAACTCTGCGAGGCCCGCGGCCCCTCCCGGGCCCCGGGGAGGTGACTTCACCTCGCCGGGCGCAGAGACCGGGGGTGGGGTCGCCCGAGAGGCAGTGCAGCCCGCCCTCAGCGCGCGGAGGGTGG
Source organism: Aethalodelphis obliquidens (assembly GCF_003676395.1). Lineage (NCBI taxonomy): Eukaryota > Metazoa > Chordata > Mammalia > Artiodactyla > Delphinidae > Aethalodelphis > Aethalodelphis obliquidens. Next base: position 12,065,201 of record NW_020837971.1, read on the forward strand.
ACGCCAGCAGGCCCGCTCCCTCCGGCCATTGTTCTCCAGCCCCGGCCCCCACATCCTCCTCTCAGCCCGCGGACAGGAAGTTGCTTCCCCTCAGACTCCGCCCCGCTCCCAGCGCCCCGGAAGTGATCTGCGGCTGCTGCTGCAGAGCGGCCAGCAGGAGGGTGGATCTCCAGAGAGCGGGGCGCCCCGAGCCCTCCTCCGCCTCCTCCTGCCGCCCAGACTCCACCGCCTCCTGTCGGACTCCTCCTTTTGCCGCTCCCGGCGCGGAGCCTCCTGGACGACAAGGGCCGAGCACTCTCCAGCTGGAGCCAGCTCAGCCGCGGCTTCCGGAGCCCGCGGGGCGGTGAACCGGCTTGCGGTGCAGGTGAGCTATGCCCGCCCGGGCTGCCCGGGGAGGGGCTGGGGCCGCCGGGGCGGCGGCGGGGGTGTGTCTGGGCGGCGGCGGGCCGAGGCCCAGGCGCCGGGCCCGGACGCCGAAATTGCACCTCCTGCGTGCTCCCCGGGAACCAGCTACGGGACGAGCCTGGGCTGGAATCCGGGGCGCCGGGTTCGCCGCTGTGCGAGCGAGTGCACTCCCGAGAGCGGACAGTTGCGGCGAGGTCTCCCGACCCCGGCACCCCGTCGAGCTGGCCTCGTCGGAAGGTCACCCCGCATCTCTGTCCCGCCGCGCCGAGGTCCCCGCCTGGGCGGTGCCCGCAACCTGGGGGGACCGGTCGCCGCAGTCCCCGCGCCTCACTCCGCCCCTCTCCCTTCCTTTCCTTTCTTTCACTCCTTGTCTGTGTGCGAGCAGTTGCTTTTTAAGCGTCTCCGGTAGGGTTTTGTGCCAGTTAAAGGAATAGCTGTTTCAGGTGGAAGTCATTAGATGGTCCGCACTGAACTGAATAGCCGGCCCTGGGCTCTTGCACAGGTTTAGCCAATAATCGGGAATCAAGCCTCTGAAACGCGGACGAGAATATGGATATTTTGAGTGAGGGAGGTGTTTCTTCCGTGGTTCGTTCCTGAAGGTTTTCCAGAAGTGGAAGATGAGATTTGTGTGCTTTAGGCAAGGGATATGTGTGTAAGTGGGCGGGGGTGACGGCGCAGAGAGGTGGCAGTGTTGTTTCAAGGTTTAGGGAGAATTAGGGAGTTGACTGGCCTTTTCTCGGAAACCTGAATGTCCAGACTTGCGAGAGCTCATCCAAGTGTCATTGAGGTTGTATGAGAACTACAGGGCCACGCCCTGCCTGTCAAGCTGAAAAGCACCTAATTTACGAATTGTGTTTGGGGGCCGCGGGGAGGGGGACGGGGCGGGAGATCATTATAAAATATGTGTCATGAGTTAATTCTTGTCCTGGAAGTAAATTACAAGTTTAATCATGCTTCAAAAAGTATATACTAAATGTCGTTAGTGAACTCAGTTTTCACCAAAGGAATTCCTTTTAGCTTATGTTTACTAATGTATTTAAATATGTCTTATTCGCTTATGTTTTTGTCTCTATTAATGCAATATTATTATAAAATGACTCCTGTGACTCTGAAAACATTATTTTTAGATTATAAATTTCTTCAGGGCAGGAGCCATGTCTTACTCATCCCTGTGTTTCCATGTGATGTGGCCAGAACATAGAAGTTATTCACACAGCTCTTCAGTGAATGAACGAATGTGTAGGTGATCTCACAGTTGCCTTCCAGTAGTCATTTATTTGGGGGGGGGGGGGGGGGGGGGGCTAAGGTTTTTTTGTTTGTGTTTTTGTTTCAGTTTGGATGCAGATTTTGCTTTGTCTTTCTGTTCTTTAGCACGGTCAAAGGACAAATCAAGAAGAATCCTTTGCCATCCTTCCAAAACTATCCTCGCCTGAAAGATTAAAATTATATTTGGGATATTGTGATTGGGCATTATAATAACTTATATTCCAGTGTTAAATGTTTACTACTTGAGCTTTTTTGCCCAGGGTTATCAAGAGATTTCCTGGTGATAGGAAGTTTGTGTTTGGAGTTGATAACCATACCCTATCTTAATCAAATAGAGGAAATTGGGAGTTACCACTGTTGAGATAACGTGGTACATTGCAGAATTGCTTATAGTGGCTCATTTTTTTCCACGGGTACATGAAGTCCTTTGACATCCTCTTATGACCTTGACGCGATTTACCAGTAGCCACTTTAACACTTTTTTCCAGAGATCCAGGTGCTGTTCTCCAGTGTGTCTGCTGAGTGTGCAGTCATCTGTATCAATTATTTTGAAGTAATTCTTCATACAACACTTTCTTTGCAGTTAATTCTTCATACAACTCTTTTTCAGGGAAAAGGGGCTAATTACAGGAAAGAAACTTGTCTACCATTTGTGTGGGGAGATAATTTTTGTCTATAGATGGTTGGGTTATTTTCACTGTAGTGAGGTTCAAATAAAAAAGTGCTGATATCTTCTTTCGTCTCCGAATGTCTGGTCCTACACTGGTTTTCCAAGCTCAGCTTCTACAGAACATAGATAAATGTACCAGTATCACTTCTTGTGTATGTATGTGTCAGTGTAATATGCATTTGTACATGGGTTGCGAAGACAATCACTTTTAAAATACTGGAATAAGAGGTTGTGAATATTAATGGGGAAAAAGATTATGATTTTGAGGAAGTAGGGAGACAGTTCATGGTTTTCACTGTTTTATAAAATGTTTTAATTTTAGACACTAGGGAGAGTAAAGCCTGTAATTTCTTATCTCAGTGACGTAACCACTATACAGAGGTCAGATTTCCCTTATTTCAACAACTCTCTTGGTAATAACAGTCCTCCTACATTGATTTCCTGCCAAGCACTGTGATAAGAGCTTATAATTTTTAATCTCCACACTACTGCTGCAAAATAGGTAGTTTTTCCATACTTTACTAAGGCTAAGGGAAGTTATTTGCTGGAAGCTGGGCCACTAGTACGTAATAGGGTCTGGATTTTAAAGTAACAATTTCTGAGAACATTGGCTATTGCAATTAATCCTAAAAGACTGAGAAAAGAATTCGATTCTGATTGAGCTGAGCTTTAAGAAAGCAAAGATACTGATCTCGTCAGTACTCTTGGCCATCACATGGGGCCTGGGGTAACCAGTGACCCTGGCCAGGTGGCCTCAGATAGCAGCCAGTCTTCTGTTTATGACCTTCCTTCCACATGTTATAACCTTCTGCGTGTGCCACGATGAAAAAATGGATGGGCATTGTTCATATAAGTGTCCTGGGAGAGTAGAGTATAAGGAACTCAACTTTGGTGTTTGATTATTACTTTTTACCTTTCAAGTACCTGAATAGTCCCTATTTGAGAGGACTGTTGGAGACCTGTTTGTAGTGACTTTTCCTGCAATCTTGTTTTTTTAGTTCTTCTTGGACTGAAGGACAAGGGGGAGAGGTTGTGGGAGAGTGGAAAAAAAGCAGAGGTGTAGACATGGATCTGTTTTTACCATTTCAGACCATATATTATTTTCTCTTTGGGTTTAGTATGGAGGCTTAAAGGTGGCAGAATTCTTGTAAGGGTCTAACTCCTCTTCGGTGCCAGTAGAATTCTCTTCACTCTTCCCAAGGCTGTGCACTTTTTAAAAAAAAAAATGCCCTTTTCAATGGGCCTAATTCTAAGGATGTGTTCATCTCTTGGTTTAAAAAAGAAGTGTAGAGCTCAAGTTAAAAATAGCTTATTCTCCAGCCCCTATTAGTAACAGTTATTCTTTGTGTTTTTCTGTTTGTTTGTTTTTTAGCTCTAAAACACCTTTCTTACTACCCTATTGCACTCATAACGATTTGGTTACAATATAGAAAAAATTCAGTTAAAGCTCTGTGAGTTCTTAAAAGATGTTTGAGTAAATTTTAGAAGAGAATTTGCATCTTTGATTTAATTATACCTGAAGGTGAAAACTTATTCCTCGACATCAAGAGGGCATTCTGTACAAGCCAAGAAGCAAGCTTCCAGAAAACATGTTAGTATTCTTAGAGGCCCTCACAGCTAGAGGCCTGTATTAGGTTCAGTAGACAGACGTAAGGCTTGACACACATAATCTCCTTGAAGTCTGGGATCTAATTTCATCGCAGAATTCACTTATTGAAACTAAATATCAGGGTTTGTCAATGTCATCTTGGAGAATAAAACACAGCAAGATTATGAAACGACTTCTACTCCCAGACACATTGTGAAGGTGGGGCAAAGATCCCCAGTTTCCACAAAGATCATGACCGTAGTCTTCGAAGCCACGGAATCTGTTGCTTTCTTTTGCGGTTGAGAAGCTAGCATAGTAATCCATTGAAAATGAGGTTGCCCCACTACTGAGTAATTGCAGACGCTTTAGTTCAGCTGCCCTGTCTAGATCTATTCTGCATTATTGTAGCAGCTTTTTAGCCTCTGGTTGGGTCCCCCCCACCCAATCTTTTTTCCACACTCGGTTAGAGTATTCACGATACTCCCCTGCTTAAAACCCTTTCACAGCTCCTTCTTGCTAATTAATACAATCCAAATTCCTTTTATTTCTTTTTTTTTTTTTTGCGGTACGCGGGCCTCTCACTGTTGTGGTCTCTCCCGTTGCGGAGCACAGGCTCCGGACACGCAGGCTCAGCGGCCATGGCTCACGGGCCCAGCCGCTCTGCGGCATGTGGGATCTTCCCGGACCAGGGCACGAACCCGTGTCCCCTGTATCGGCTGGTGGACTCTCAACCACTGCGCCACCAGGGAAGCCCCAAATTTCTTTTATTCTTAATTTCATATATAAAAAAAACTTTTAAGGTCTGCTCCTTACCTAACTCTGTAGCCTCATTTCTTTTTTTCCAGGGTCTTCAGTTCCAGCAATCCAGGCTTCTGGAATGCTAGCGTTCTTTCAGTCCCTCATTTCCTCTTCCTGTGATTTTTAACCACTCCTCCTTCCCCCGGCCTAATATACCCCTACTTGCCCTTCAGAACTCACTTTAGCTTATAACTCTTCAAAAATTGTATCTTGATTTGATTTTTTCTCTCAACTCCATCCTTTCAAAAAAACAAAACAAAACAACAACAACAAAAAACAACTTTCAAGACTGGGCTAGGGTTTCCCTGGTGGCGTAGTGGTTAAGAATCCGCCTGCCAGTGCAGGGGACATGGGTTCGAGCCCTGGTCCAGGAAGATCCCACATGCCGCGGAGCAGCTAAGCCTGTGTGCCACAACTACTGAGCCTGCGGTCTAGAGCCCCCGAGCCACAAGTGCTGAGCCCGTGTGCCACAACTGCTGAGCCCGTGAGCCACAACTACTGAGCCCACATGCCACAACTACTGAGCCTATGTGCCTAGAGCCCGTGCTCCGCAACAAGAGAAGCCTCTACAATGAGAAGCCCGTGCACCCCAATGAAGAGTAGTCCCCGCTCGCTGCAGCTAGAGAAAGCCCGCATGCAGCAACGAAGACCCAACGCAGCCAAAAATAAATAAATAAAATAAATTAAAAAAAAAAAACTGAGCTAGTTGCTCCCCTTGCGAGCTGCCATAAAATCTGTGATAGCACTTACTACTATGGACAGTTACTTCATTAGCCTATTGTAAATTTTGTTGACCACAGTCTGGAGTAACCGCGTATCTCCAGGTATACATGCCCTCTTAAAAGTCTTCACAGGACTTTATCAGAAGTTCCCAAACTTTCTCAGTTCATTACATCCTTATTATATCAGTAATTTTTTCACAGCATCCCTAGGTTAGGAGAAACATCTGATGGTTTAATTTATTAGTTTAGGTCCAAACAACTTAATAAGTATTTATGTACTGACAATTTAGTAACTATTTGAAAAAAGTAATACACAAATTGAGTAACTTTAATTTTTAACTACATAGTACTCCACGGTTTATTCAACCATTTCTCCTGTATTTGGACACTTAAGTAATACCCAGTATTTTTCAATTACAAGTGGTGTTGTAATGCAAATCTTTGTTTCTTTGTATTGTTGGAAGTATACCTTCAGGATAAACGTATATATAAGATTTGTTAGATTTGCCAAATTTCTCTTCCTGTGGGGCTGTACTATTTTGAATTCCCACCAGTGGTGTATGAGTGCTGCAGCTTCAGCAGCAGAGCATGTTGCCAAGCTGCTGAATTTCTGCTAATCTAATAGGTGAGAAATTGTATCTCAGCCTAGTTTTAATTTGTATTTCTCTTATCACAAGTGAATTGAACATTTTTTTCATATGTTTCAGGGCCATTTTTTACATTTTTTAAAGTGTTCATGTTATTTGCTCACTTTCTAAATAAATTTTGGTCTTTTCCTCTCAGAGTTTAAAAGTTCTTTATATTTAAGAATATTAGTCATTTAACTTTGATATATATTGCAAATACTTTGCCCAGTTATCTTTTGGCATTGATTGTGGTGTGTGTTTTTTTGACTTGCGAAAGTTTGTTTCTGTGTAGTCAAGTATATTAATCTTAAGTTTATTGCATCTGGATTTTTAGTCATAGAGAGCCTTTCACTTCCCACAGGTTATAGAGGAATTCAGCCATGCTTTCTTCTAGTACTAATACAGTTTCATTTATAATATAGAGCACATTCAGTCCTCTGATCCATTTGGAGTACATTTCTATATATGGTGTGAATGGGGCTAATTTTATGTTTCCCACGTGGCTGTCCAGTTGTCCTGATACCATTCAATTAAAAAAAAATCTTGGCCCCCTTTATCATATACTAGATTTCTATATGTAGTTGGGTATGTTTTATACTTTTGGATGGTCTGACTATTCATGTACCAGTACTACACTGTTCTAATCATAGAGACTTTGTATATGATTTATATCTGGTAGAGCTAGTTCCCTATTATTGCTCCTGTTCTTCAGTGTTTTCCGTACTAGTCTTGCGTGTTTCATTTTTCCGTATGAACTCTAGCATCAGTTTGTCCAAGTCCATTAGAAAGCTCACTATTATTTTTATTGAGGTCACATTAAACTTACTGTATTACCTAGAACTGATCTCTTGATGGTGTTAGAACATCTTAATCTAGAACAAGCGATGTCTTTTCATTTTCTTAAATCTACTTTGTCTCTGCAGAATGGTTTATATTTACTTCATATAAGTTTTGAACATTTCTTGTTTATTCCTATGTATTTTGTGTTTTATCTTTTGTTGTTACTATTATAAATAGAATTTTCTTATTAGTTATATTTACCAACTGATTATTCATGTATATGAACATTGCTAATTTCTGCATGTTTTTTAAAAAATATTTATTTTTATTTTTGGCTGCATTGAGTCTTTTTTGCTGTGCATGGGCTTTCTCTAGTGGTGGTGTTGAGCAGGGGCTACTCTTCATTGCAGTGTGCGGGTTTCTCACTGAGGTGGCTTCTCTTGTTGCAGAGCTCTAGGCATGCGGGCTTCAGTAGTTGTGGTGCATGAGCTCAGTAGTTGTGGCTCGCGGGCTCTAGAGAGCAGGCTCAGTAGTTGTGGTGCATGGGCTTAGTTGCCCTGCGGCATGTGAGATCTTCCCGGACCAGGGCTCGAACCCATGTCCCCTGCATTGGTAGGTGGACTCTTAACCACTGCGCCACCAGGGATGTCCCCCTTGCTGAATTATTGTTATTGTTTAAGTACTTTTATTATTTCAGTACTTTTATCATTGCTTCTCTGTGGCCCAGATATACAGTTATGTCACCTGTAAATAGAGATTTTATCGTCTTCTTTTCCAGTGTTTTTACATCTGTTTGTCTTATCTAATTGCATGGATTACTATCTCCAGAACAATGTTAAATAGTAATATAACAGTATCTTTAATAGAGATGCTGATTGTTTTATTGTATTATCTTCTCTGTGGATATACATTGTACTAGATATTAATTTAACTGGGGAAATACCTTTCAAAGACTGAAGTCCGGGCTTCCCTGGTGGCGCAGTGGTTGAGAGTCCGCCTGTCAATGCAGGGGACACGGGTTCGTGCCCCGGTCCGGGAAGATCCCACATGCCGCGGAGCGGCTGGGCCCATGAGCCATGGCCGCTGAGCCTGCGCGTCCGGGCCTGTGCTCCGCAACGGGAGAGGCCACAACAGTGAGAGGCCCGCGTACCGCAAAAAAAAAAAAAAAAAAAAAAAAAAAGACTGAAGTCCTTCACTATTTCTGTAAGAGATAGATATGGTAAGCGGCAGGAAGGTTGAATTTCCTAGTGGGCAGCAGCAAAGTATTGATATAATGATAATCAAGATAGGGTATTGATCTGTAGTTTCCCAGTTCATACAACCATTCCTGAATTTTGTTCCTGCCTCTCCCAAACTTCACTATAATCTTTACTCAGCCAGACGTGGGTGCCTCGGGGTGACCTCCATTTCTTCTCTAGGCTAAAGCAGCCATAGGTCTATGAAAATCTATTTCCTTCTAGGCTTTCATAGTCTTTAAGTGGTTTCTGTGCTTTGCAGATGAATTAGGCTCACCTTGTATTGATGCGATCATGGCTTGAGTCCTTGTGTCTGTAGGTCACATAGCAAGTCAGGCTTGTAATTAGATGAGTTTATCGATGGGGTGGCCCGTGGTACACAGTTATGGGATAGTTCTAGACAAGTTTGTAGGGCCTCGGTCCATCTGGCCTTGAGGCAGTTCTTTCTCCAGAATTCATTTATAAAGATTTAGTCCTCTGGCTGGTGGTATATGTTGGTGTGAAATCACCTGTAGCCCAGCATCCTGCACACATTCCCTCCACACGGCAATTACACACACTCACCTGTGCTCAGTCTCCCATGTTCTGCAGAGTATTTTCATTTCACTGCCATCTAATTCACCCAGAAAGTTCAAGTAGCATATTTTCTGTAGATTCTTATAATTTCAAGGTTATCTAGGTCCATTTTGTAAATTCCTAGTCCACATCCCGTTTTCTGTCTCATTCATTCTAAATATTTCCTTTCCCAGGAGTGCTGGGTGGTATGATATGTATTAATTTCTTGTCCCTTATGCCAAGGAGCTCCTCCCCAGAAGTCCTACAACTCCCAGTCTATAACTATAGTCCCTCTTCATTGTCCCATGAATGCTGGTAGGTCTCTAGGTTGAGGAACTCTCACTCACCAGGTAGTACTCTTGGTCTGTGGCCAGTTGTTCATCTCTACTTTTCCTGGGACCCATGTTGCCTTTTTTTTTTTTTTTTTTTTGGCGGTACGCGGGCCTCTCACCGCCGCGGCCTCTCCCGTTGCGGAGCACAGGCTCCGGATGCGTAGGCTCAGCGGCCATGGCTCACGGGCTCAGCCGCTCCGCGGCATGTGAGATCCTCCCGGACCGGGGCACGAACCCGTGTCCCCTGCATCGGCAGGCGGACTCTTAACCACTGCGCCACCAGGGAAGCCCCCCTGTTGCCTCTTTCTAACTGGGTCTTGGCCCACAGTTCAGTCTTTGGCGGGTGGTAGTTGGGGACTCTCCTGCCTTGAAGATCCTCAGGTCTCACCCTCTGCTACATGCTGCCACCCTGATGTCTGGGCTTGCAGGAGGCTGATCTTTTCTGTTGCCTCTTTTTTGCCTTACTTCTCCTACCCCTTTTTAGTCTGAGGACGTTTTGTCTTCCTTCATCTTTATCCCTAAGACATTTTGTCTGTGACAGAAAATCCCTATCCCCCGAGGTCTTAAGTTTCTAGACACCAACCATAGTCTCTTAGTGCTTGGATTATCGGTAACTTTCCCACTACCCTTTTAATCTCTAAGATCTCCCTATTTCATATGGCTGTACACTACACCTAAGATAATTCTCTATGTCTGTTACTTCATTGATTCTTATTTGCTGATTGTGGCTTTTAGTAGCTTTCTTGATCCCTCAGAATAAAATAAAACTTGATCATTTGCTCTGCCTATCTCTTCTTGTCCTTGCTTTGGCCCAGATCATTAACCCATTCTCGTTTTTGTGTTTTGTTTTGTTAAAGTTTATGTTTTTTTGGTTGCAACTATTTGAACTTTTTGTAGATTCATTAGTCATTTATATTTTTTATTCTGTGAGTTGTCTTTTTATGTCCTTTGCTTATTTGTGGGGTGGTGAGGAGGCTGGATTTTCTTTTTTTTTTTTGCCGTACGCGGGCCTCTCACTGTTGTGGCCTCTCCCGTTGCGGAGCACAGGCCCGGACGCGCAGGCTCAGCGGCCATGGCTCATGGGCCCAGCCGCTCCGCGGCATGTGGGATCTTCCCGGACCGGGGCACGAACCCGTGTCCCCTGCATTGGCAGGCGGACTCTCAACCACTGCACCACCAGGGAAGCCCCTCTGGATTTTTTTTTGAAATGACAGATTTGTTGAGATATAATTCACATACCATAAAATTTACTTTTAAAGTGTATTAATTCAGTGGTTCTTAGTATAGTCGCAGAGTTGTGCAACCATCACCTCTATCTAGTTTGAGAACGTTTTCATTACCCCCAAAAGAAACCCATGCTCATTAACCATCACTCCTGATTCCCTCCACCCCCCAGCCCCAGACAGCTATAAATCTACTTCCCATCTGTGGAGATTTGCCCATTCTGGTCATTCCTGGATACCACAAACAGATCATACAATATGTGGTCTTCTGTTTCTGGCTTCTTTCATTTAACATAATGCTTCAAGGTTCATCCATGTTCTAGCATATGTCAGTTCTTCATTCCTTCTCATGGCTGAATAATGTTCCATTCAGTGGATATATCACATTTTGTTTATCCTTTCGTCAGTTGATGGACATTTGGATGTTTCTACTTTTTGGCTTATATTGGATAATGCTGCCATAAACGTTGATGTACATGTTTTTGCATGGACATGTGTTTTCATTCCTCTTGGGTATATATCTAGGAGTGAAATTACTAGGTCACATGATAACTCCATGTTTAACATTTTGATTAACTGCCAAACTGTTTTCTGAGGTACTTGTGCCATTTTACATCCCCACGGTCAGTTTACAGTTTCTCCACACCCTCACCAGTGTATGTTATTGTCCCTCTTTTTGATTATAGCTATCATAGTGGGTACAATTTCTGTCTTCTGCCATCTGCTAGAGTACTTTGTCTAAGCTGTCCTATGTACATCTTAGCATATCTTTTTTTCTTCTTAGATATTTTATTTCAAGGTCCAATTCCAAGAATGTTTTCTTTATTGTAAAAACTATAAATGTGACGTTTTGTTTGAACTTCCACGTGAACATTCCTTTTGATTCATAACAAGATTCCTGTTTTACATTAGTGTGTCTGATGAGTTTAAGCTGTTAAAACTATAAATTGCTCAAAGTACACTTGTTGGGCTTCGCTGGTGGCGCAGTGGTTAAGAATCCACTTGCCAATGAAGGGGACATGGGTTCGAGCCCTGGTCCGGGAAGATCCCACATACAGTGGAGCAACTTAAGCCCGTGTGGCACAACTACTGAGCCTGCGCTCTAGAACCTGGGAGCCACAACTACTGAGCCCACATGCCACAACTGAAGCCCGCGTACCTAGAGCCCATGCTCTGCAACAAGAGAAGCCACCGCAATGAGAAGCCTGCGCACTGCAATGAAGAGTAGCCCCCGTTCGACGCAACTAGAGAAGGCCTGCACACAGCAGTGAAGACCCAACGCAGCCAAAAATAAAATAAATAAATTTATTTTTTTAAAAAGTACACTATTAAAGGGATTTCCCTGGTAGTCCAGTGGTTGACTCCACACTCCCACTGCAGGGGGCACGGGTTCGATCCCTGGTTGGGGAACTAGGATCACGGCCAAAAACAACAACTACAAAAGTACACTGTTAGAGTTAGCTGGGGGAAAGGGATAGTTGGGCAGTTTGGGATTGACATGTGCACACTGCTATATTTAAAATGGATAACCAACGAGAACCTACTGTATAGCACAGGGAACTCTGCTCAATATTATGTAACAACCTAAATGGGAAAAGAATTTGAAAAAGAATAGATACATGTATATGTAAAAACAAAAACAAAAAAACCCACCACCAGCAGCAAAAGTACACTGTTAACAAATTATGGCATAGTTAAGTAGTAAGACAAAGTGCCCAAGTTAGAGTAGTGAAAGAGAATTATTCATAATGAACACTGACAATGCTTTGAAGAATTGTTAGTGCAGTGTTGACTACAAAATTGAGGAAATCCAATTATAGACAAGAGTAACCAAATATGATGCTAGGTTTAATCTTTGTTTTATTCCTATTCTTACTAGGAAGTTACAAAATATAAATGAATAATTTTTTTTTTTTTTTTTTTTTTTTTTTTTTTGTGGTACGCGGGCCTCTCACTGTTGTGGCCTCTCCCCTTGTGGAGCACAGGCTCCGGATGCACAGGCTCAGAGGCCATGGCTCACAGGCCCAGCCGCTCCGCGGCATGTGGTATCTTCCCAGACTGGGGCACAAACCCGTGTCCCCTGTGTCGGCAGGCGGACTCTCAACCACTGCGCCACCAGGGAAGCCCATAAATGAATAAATTTTTTTAAATCAAAATTTAGCACTTTTGTGTATATGGTTTCATTTGATCTTTATATCAGCCAAGAGATATAGGTGGGAATGGGTGCTCTTTCAGGTGGGAAAATTTATTGACCTTCATTCAAAAATGCTTTCTCAGGCACTGCTATATAACTAAAGATTTCTGCACCAACTAATAACTATGTTGCTTTGTCTTAAATGACTACTTCAAAAAGTATTAGTTGGCAGTAACATTTCTAGAAAGCTCTAGTTTGCTGAGTCTGTGCACAATTATTTCATACTTTGAGTTTTCGTTTCTTCCCTCCATTATTTGCTGTGTATTAACAGTCATAGACCAAAGACATGACAGTCTTTAAACCCCAATTGTGTGCCTCTTTCTGAAATGTCCTGAGAACTACATTGGTGAGTCCTTTTACATTTGGTTACACTTTAAAATGAGTGTGCGCCATGTAAAGATGTTCAACGTCACCAATTTTTAGGGAAATGCAAATCAAAACTGCAATTAGGTATCACCTCACACACCCGTTAGAATGGCTGTTATCAAAAAGGCAAAGAAACAACAAGTGTTGTCGAGGTGTAGAGAAAGGGGCCCTCCTGCACTGTGGGTGGGAATGTAAGTTGGTGCAGCCGCTGTGGAGAAACGGTATGGAGGCTTCTTAAAAAGTCTAGAATAGAACTACCCTATGATCTAGCCATTGCACTTCAGGGTATTTATCCAAAGAAAGTGAAAACACTGATTTGAAAACACATACGCACCCCTGTGTTCATCACAGCCTTATTTATGAGAGTCAAGATTTGGAAACAGCCTTAGTGCCCATCAGCAGATGAATGGGTAAAGAAGATGTGGTATACACACACACGCGCGCGCGCGCACATACAACAGAATACTACTCAGCCATAAAAAAGATGAAATCTTGCCATTTGTGGCAACATGGACCTTGAGGGTATTAATGCTAAGTGAAATTAAGTCAGAGAAAGATAAATACCTTTTGATTTTACTCATGTGGAATATAGAAAGAAAAAATGAAGAAACCAAACAATACATAGATACAGAGAACAGAGTAGTAGTTATCAGAGGGGAAGGGGCAGAGGGGAGGGCAAAATGGATAAAGGGGCTCAACTGTATGGTGACAGATAAAAAGTAAATTTTTGGTGAGCATATTGTAGGTACAGAAGTAGGAATATAAAGTTGTACACATGAAACTTATGTTGTAAACCAATATTTACCTCAATTAAAACATTTTTGAGACAATAAAAGGAGTGCTCTTTTCCCCGTAACTTTGTGTTTTGAAACATTTTTTAAAAATTGAAGTATAGTTGATTTACAATGTTGTTTTAATTTCTGCTGTACAGCAAAGTGACTCAGTTATACATATATATATTCTTTTATATATATTTTTTTCCATTATGGTTTATCCCAGGACATTGACTATAATTTCCTCTGCTATACAGTATGTCCTTGTTGCCTTGAAATGTTTCAAACCTACAAAAAACTTAAAAAGAGTATTATATCGAATGCCGGTAGTTACTAATCACCCTAAATTAACCAATTACCAATTATTGTTTTGCCATGTTTGCTTTATCTTTTTTTTTTTTTTATTGTTTATTCCTTATTTTTGGCTGCGTCAGGTCTTCGTTGCGGCGTGCAGGCTCTCTAGTTGCAGCGCGTGGGGCTCCCCGCAGCATGTGGGATCTTAGTTCCCAGACCAGGGATGAAACCCACCTCCCCTGCATTGGAAGGTGGATTCTTAACCATGGACCACCAGGGAAGTCCCTGCTTTAACTTTCTAAGTACAGATGCTTTTATTTCTCTGAGTTCTTTGAAAGAAGGTTGGAGACATGAAACTTCACCTCTGTGTACCTGAGCTGACATCTTCTGAGAATGAAGACATTCTCCTGTATAACCATAATACTATTGTAACACCTAAGAAAATCAGCAATAATTTCATAATATCATTTAATATCTAGTCCAAATTCAGATTTCATTAGTTGTCGCCTGTTGTCTTTAATAGCTGTTTTTTCCCCCAATCCAGGATCCAATCAAGGTTCATAATTTCTGCTTGCTTATTATGTCTTCTCTAGTCTCTTTTATTTCACTTTTTCTAATTAGCTTTTTTGAGGCATAATTTACATATCATAAAATTCACCCATTTTAGGTTTACAGTGATTTTTAGTAACTTTACTGACTTGTGTAAATCATTACCATAATCCAGTTTTAAAACATTTTCATCACTTCAGTATAAAATCTCTTATTCCCCTTCTTAGTTAATTCCCATTCCCATCCCCAGGCAGCCGTTAGTTTATATTCTGTCTCTATAGATTTCCCTTTTCTGGACATTGTGTATAAATAGAAATATACAATATGTATTCCTTTTGAGTTTCTTTTACTTAGCATAATATTTTTTGGTTATCGTGTTGTGGCATGTGTCAGTAGTTCTTTCCTTTCTATGGATGGACAGTAGCCCCATATTCCATTCTATGGGTATACCACATTTTGCTTCTCCTTTTACAATTGATGGACATCTGGATTGCTTCCCCTTTTTGGTTATTATGAATAATCCTGTTATGAACATTCATGTGCAAGTCTTTGCATGGACGCATGTTTTCATTTCTCATGAGTATCATGGAGTGAAAGCTCCAGGTTTTATGGTAGATTTATGTGTAGTCTTTTAAGAAACTGTCAAACTGTTTTCCTAAGTGGCTGTACGTTATTTTGCATTCCCAATGGCAGTGTTTGGGGATTTTCATTTCTCTGCATCTTTACCAGCAGTTGTTAGAGTCTTTTAAAAAAAAATTTATATCCATTCTGGTGGATATAAATAAGTATCTCGTGGTTTTAATTTGTATTTCTCTAATGAATAATAGTGTTGAGCACCTTTTCATGTGCTTATTAATAAGTCTTTGACTTGTTTTCTCTGGTGAAATGTCTACTGAAATCTTTTGCCCATCTTTTAAAAATTGGGTTATTTTTCTTCTCATTGAGTCATAAGAGTTCTTTGTGTGTTCTGGATACAAGTCAATGAGATGTGTGATTTGCAGAGATTTTCTCTCAGAGTGCTATATTTTTGGTAGTGATGTTAACCATGAGCTTTGCTTAATTTCTCTAATTTGCCCTATGGGGCTTTTTTGGAGGGTTGGAATAAAAGCTAAATCTTCTGTTGGTAATTCTTTCACATGTCTAGTACTGAAGTACTAGATTAATTAAAGACTAATTAATTAAAGACCGTGTAGTCACCTTCATCTTCATTCTGCAGTTAAGCAGTGAGAAGCTCTTCCTTTCTGAACCACAACAAGCAAATAGAGAACCTATAGGTATTAGGGTTCTTTCAATTATAGGAGTCAGAAATCCAGTCGAGGCTACCTTAAGTGAAACAGAAACGTGCTGGCTTTCTCTCCTTCCCCAGCTCTGCTGCTTTTTTTTAAAGTGGCAGACTGTTTGTGTGGTGGCCACTTTCATCTCCAGATTCATCAGAGCCAATCTTCCCCACTAGTTTAAGGAATAGAGTACTCTGGCCAGCCTGGGTCTCTTGTCCTGCTTTATAGTCGGGCCCTGATTTATAGTCCTGTTGTAATGCAGTAGGAGAGGGTGGTTCCCACTAGAAGAAGAAGTTTGGCAGACAAATCATATGTATGCCTCTTTAGGGGCACTGGGTCATTTTTTGCCCACTTTTATGAAATTAAACCAAAAGTAATAGATTAATAATCTGGAGTTTTGAGGGGGAGATCACATTTGTTTTATGATTAATTTTAACTCTAAATTAGCCTAAAGGCTAGTAGCACTTTTCTTACCTAAACAAACTCAGGTGATATTTGGTTTAAGCTAAAACGTTCCACGTACCTCTTCCTACCTCCCATGCAAGTGAGGGGAGGACCTACATTAACAATGGTAACAACTTGGTAATTTGGCCGATTTTTCTGTACTCCTCTTGAGCTTTCTTTTATGTAGTTTTCTTTAGCTCTTTGAGTGGGGGGTCATAGCCAACTGTCTTCGAGTTCCTACATCCCTGCAGATTGCTGAAACCCATTTTTATAACTAGTTTCCTTCCTCTCTTCTTTCATTTACTTGGATTCTCAAGCTCTGTCAGTGTCCATATGTTATATGATTCATCTTTGAAGTGATTTTTTTAAAAAGTAAGGCTAGTTTCCAGTTCCTTTTCATGACATCAAGTGTGTATGGTGATGGTGACGATGCTATTGATGTAGTTGTGATTTTCCTGCACAAAAAAGAAAATACTTTTAATCACCTGGAGTGTTTCTAATCTAAACTCTTTGTAGACAGATACAACCGATATGTAAGTACTATTGTATAATTAAGTTGAACAAAGAACTTTGGATACTGCGTGGCTCTTGGGTTGCTTCCATACTCTTCCAGTATTCTTCAGGATTTATTTTTTAGTGTGAAAATTAAATGCAGAAACAAGAACTTCTGGTTTTGGACTATCTGTATAAAATGTATCGTCTCATATAGAGTTAGAACGGGCCTTCAAAGGGCAGCTAATATATTCTTCCACCTTTCACAAAAATCCCCTCAAAACTACCTGGCCACTAGCCGTTGCTTAAAAACTTGTAGTGATAGTGTGGAAATCTGTGTTATTTTTGGATGTTTTAAATTAAAATTCCATCCTTCTTTTGAACTGAAGTCTATTATCCTGTGATTTCTCTTTATTCCTATTTTCTCTGGAGAAGCACTTATGCAAGCACAAATATGTTTTTGAGCCCTTGTTAAACAGTGCATCTGTTGACAGAATTAAGAATAGTCATTTTTACATATACCTTTCTTCAAATAATTGAAGATGGCAGTCAGACAACTCCCTTGCCAGCTTCCCCAGTGTCTGCCTGTTCAGACACGTCCTTCATGTCTTTAGTTAGTTCCCTAACCATCTTGGTCACAAGCTTCTAAAAATAATACAGTAACATTCACTTATTTGGAGGTCAAATTTTACAGCTTGAAATATGAAATGCACTTAAAGAGGGAGGAGGAAACGACTAGAATCTGTAGATTTCCTTCCGTGGCCAGGCCCTGACCCAAGCAATTTGATTCATTATTTCCATTTAATCATCCAAACACAACCCTATGAGGTAGAAGATGAGGAAACTTACGGCTACCCATTAAGAATAAGGAAGTAAAGCCCTCACATACATTTTTATATGAAAATTTAAACTATGTTTCACTTAGCCTAATAACAACATTCTTTAAATACTTAACAACTGATGGCAGGGGAAGTGAACCAGAATGTGCTAGTCAAGTTGTGATAAAACTTAACACGTCCGAGCTTCCCTGGTGGCGCAGTGGTTGAGAGTCTGCCTGCCGATGCAGGGGACACGGGTTCGTGCCCTGGTCCGGGAAAGTCCTACATGCCGCGGAGCGGCTGGGCCCGTGAGCTATGGCCGCTGAGCCTGTGCTCCGCAACGGGAGAGGCCGCAACAGTGGGAGGCCTGCGTACCGCCAAAAAATAAAATAAATTACTAGAAAAATGAAAATTTAAAAAGAGAAAACAAGCCCATTTTAAAAACTAAATTGAACAAGCATAAAATTACTGTCAAGTTCCTCTATAAGTTTCTAAATGTATACTCTCAAATTTTTTCTTTCCTATTCATGAACTAATTATGCTTTGAGCGCCTCTCCTGCAGAGAAGTAATCTATGTTTGATCATGTACCCCATCAGTACAGAATTCTAGAAACTCCCGTGTGTGTATTTACTTTTAAATCATATAATGTACTACTGTGCAATTATATGATATGCACTGTACACTGTAAATAAATACAAAGATACAAAGAGATTTTATAAGCTATTTTAAATTAAAATTTTTATTTTTACTAGTAAAAATATACTTTGTACCAAAATATTGTTTAGTGAGAGCAGTGTAGTTGAATATGCTTCGTTACAGCTTTTCTTGGTTCATTCAGTAAAACAAATAATTAGTATATTAAATCATCATATATATAATATTTTAACTACATACAATTTCTATTTGTCAATTATACTTCAATAAAGCTGGAAAAATTAAATAAAGAATAAATTATCTAGGCCTTCTTCCAGATGCTGCCAGACCATAATATATACAAAAATCCCTGCACACATGGAGTCTTCTTTCTAGCGTAGGTTAACACTCTGTGATATGGGGATTCAAAGGCCTGGTTTTAGGGTTGAGTTTGTTTTATATTTGTTTTAATGGCTGTCATAGTTGAAATAAATACCTTATAAAGTATATAGATCAAAATGGGAGAATTATGTTGTTGGTTGTGTTTTCTTAATAATTGTCCTCAGTTTTCAATTTTATCCAACAGTTAATTAAAACAGATTTTTTATGAAATACGTCTTGCTAATTTTCTTTTTCCCTGATGTCAGTTCTTGAAACTCATCAAAATGTCTTCCCTTTTTGTGTGTGTGTGTTTTTTTTTAGAAGATGTTGAGGGTAGGAGTTTTATTAATTAATTAATCTTTTTTTGCTGTGTTGGGTCTTCGTTTCTGTGCGAGGGCTTTCTCTAGTTGCGGGAAGCGGGGGGGCCACTGTTCATCGCGGTGCGCAGGCCTCTCACTATCGCGGCCTCTCTTGTTGCGGAGCACAGGCTCCAGACGCGCAGGCTCAGTAGTTGTGGCTCACGGGCCTAGCTGTTCCGCGGCATGTGGGATCCTCCCAGACCAGAGCTCGAACCCGTGTCCCCTGCATTAGCAGGCAAATTCTCAACCACTGCGCCACCAGGGAAGCCCTTGTGTGTGTATTTTTAATAAATGTTTTCAAAATCCAGTGAAACTGCAGTTTTAAACAGGTTAGGAATTAATTTTCAAATTGGTGTTCAGGTGAGATTATCTTTTTAAAGTGGGCACATTTACATTTATAACAGTTAAAAGCTTGCCAACTCCTTGTGTATCCATTCACTAATACCACACTGTCTTAATTACTGTAGCTCTCTAATAAGTCTTCCTAGTCAGTTGAGTAGGAGTCAACAAACATTTTCTTAAAGGGCCAAACATTAAATGTTACAGGCTTTGCAGGCCAAATGGTCTGTTACAACTACGCACCTCAGCTATTGTAAATAGAAAGCAGCTATAGACAATACATAAATAATTTGGAATGACTATGTCCCAGTAAAACTTTATTTACAAAAAGAGGCATTTTGCTGTGAACCTAAACTGCTCTAAAAAAATAAAGTCTATTAAAAAGAAACAAAGGCAGAAGAAACAGCATCACTTTTTTGTTCTTCCTGCTGAAGATGTGTAACCTGAATCTAATCATCAGGCAACTCAATTAAGGGACGTACGAAATAATTGGCCAGTAATCTTCAAAACTGTCAAGTTCATGAAAGTCAAAGAAAGTCTGAGGAATTGTTCTAAACTGAAGGTGACCAAAGAGATGTGACAACTAAATGCAACACGTGATTTTAACCCAATGCAGAATCTTGGATAGGGTCTGAGGATTCTTTGGTAGAAATGTGTTAATGCTTATTTCCCAATGTTGATGGCTATATTATGGTTTGTAGGAGATTGTCCTTGTTTGTTGGAAATAAATGCAAAGGTGTTCAGGTGAGACTGAGTATCACTATCAGCAGCTTACTCTCAAATGGCTCAGGGAAAAAATGTTTTTGTATTGAACTTGTAACTTTTCTATAAATTTGAGACTGTTTCGACATTTTAAAATATATATATATCATTAAAAGTAAATAAAATAGATTTGTTCCAGAAAAAAAAAAAAAACAGGCAATCTAGTTTGACAAGCTCCTGCATACTTTGATGCTGTTTTGTATGTTCTTGGTGTGCCTGTTTCCATACAAATTTTAAAATAAGTTTATCAGTTTCCACAAAAAACCCTGCTTGGATTTTTATTGGAATTGCATTGACTCTATAGATAAATTTGGGGAGGATTGACATTCTTGCAGTAATGAGAGTTCCAGTGCATAAACATGACCTAAAGCAGTATTTAGGTCTTCTTTAAATTTTCTTAGCAATGTTTTGTAGTTTTCTATGTAGAGTTCTTTGTGGTTGTCATCCTCTAAAATGCCCAGCAGAGATTTTTGCCTCTTGGTATTCACACACACCCTTTGTATATGGTTCTCTTTCACATTGAATAAAGCTGACCAAATGACAGTGTGTGACTTCCAAGACTAGATCATAAAAGACACTGCAGCTTCAGCCTTGCTGTCTTGGGGTCATCCATCTGGAGGAAGCCAGCTATCATATTATGAGGACATTCAAGCAGCCCAGTGAAGAGGCCCAGCTGGTGAGGAGCTCCGAGGCCTCCCGCCAACAGCCTCGTGAGTGAGCCCTCTTGGGAGCAGAGCCTCCAGCTCTGTTTAAGCCTTCAGATAACTGCAGTCTGCCAGCATCCTGACTGCAACCTCATGAGAGTCCCTGAGCTAGCACCACCTAGCTAAGCTAAGCTGCTCAAACTCTAAGATAAGGAAGGTTTGTTATTTTAAGCCACTAAGTTTTAGAGTAATTTTTATGGAGCAATAGATAACTAGTATAGATATGTACATTGTTTTTTAATTTTTAAATTCTATGTAATTGTTTTGTTTGTTTCCACTATTTTTGAGGTAAAATACACTAACATAACATTTACCATCTTGACCATCTTTAAGTGTACAGTTTAGTGGTATTAAATACATTCACATTGTTGTGCAACCATCACCACGAACTATCCATCCTTATAACTCTTTTCATCTTGTAAAACTGAAAGTGTGTATTCCTTAAACAATAACTCTCCATTCTCCCCTCCCCCTAGCCCCTGGTAACAACCATTCTACCTTCTGTCTTTATGATTTTGACTATTCTAAGTATCTCATACAAGTAGAATCGTACAGTATTTGTCTTTTTGTGACTAGCTTATTTCACTTAGCCCAGTGTCCTCAAGGTTCATCCATGTTGTAACAGACTGCAGAATTTCCTTGCTTTTCATGTTGAATATTATTCCATTGTATGTATATACCACATTTTGCTTATCCGTTCATCCGTTGATAAACACTTGGGTTCCTTCCATGCTTTAGCTATTATGAACAATGCTGCTATGAACATGGGTGTACAGATACCTCTTTGAGACCCTGCTTTCTTTTTTTCTTTTTTTTTTTTCTTTTTTTTTGGCAGAGGTGGCAGGGAGTAAGACCCTGCTTTCAATTCTTTGGGGTATATATACCCACAAGTAGCATTGCTGGATCATATGCTAATTCTATCTTTAATTCTTTTAGGAACCACCATACTGTTTTCCATAGTAGCTGTGCCATTTTACATTCCCAAGAAGAGTGCACAGGGTTCCAGTCTCTCCACATCCTCACCAACACTTGTTATTTTCTGTTTTTGTTTTTTCGTTTTGGGGGAGGGGGGATTGTAGTAGCAGCCATCCTAATAGGTATGAAGTTAATCAGTTATTCTTGAGCCCAAGTGGATGATGATGCCATTCACTGAAATGAGGAACATAGGACAAAGAACAGGTTATTTTAATCATTTTGAGTTTGGGTTCTCTTTGAATATCCAAGTGGATATGAGCAGCAGCAGTTGGAAGCAGATGGGCTCTATTCACATCTCTACTCAGCTGGTTAATATTCAAGATGCATAATGCCTTGCTCAGTCTTGAGTCTTGTTTTTTTTTTTTTTTTGCGGTACGCGGGCCTCTCACTGTTGTGGCCTCTCCCGTTGCGGAGCACAGGCTCCGGACGCACAGGCTCAGCGGCCATGGCTCACGGGCCCAGCCGCTCCGTGGCATGTGGGATCTTCCCGGACCCAGGCACGAACCCGTGTCCCCCGCATCGGTAGGCGGACTCCCAACCACTGTGCCACCAGGGAAGCCCGAGTCTTGTTTTTTTTAATCTATCTGATGCCTGCCTCATAGAATCACTTTGATAAATACCATAAAATATTAGAATACAGTAGGCATTCATCCACAAATTTTAGCATCTTTTCCTTTAAAAAATATGCAGGAATAGCTATTAGTTTATATTCAGAAATATAACTGAGTATTC
This sequence comes from Aethalodelphis obliquidens, assembly GCF_003676395.1. Taxonomy (NCBI): domain Eukaryota; kingdom Metazoa; phylum Chordata; class Mammalia; order Artiodactyla; family Delphinidae; genus Aethalodelphis; species Aethalodelphis obliquidens. The sequence continues at coordinate 12,087,494 of NW_020837971.1, forward strand.
CTATTAGCTTATGAAAAGATTCTTTCTAGTAGGAAATCTACATAGCCTCTGCCCTTATGGGACTTACCTGTGAATTCTGGAAATATCCTTCATAATGACCTATGACTCAGCTATTAAGATGATTTTTTATAACTGTACTAGAGGTAGAGTACAGCTAGTTGTCTGTCTAATCAAGATTCCTTCAGTTTCTGTGGCAGTCTCAGATGTTGTGTCCTTGAACTAAAACTTGTGGTATATGGTACATTGGAAATAGTGTAGGTTTGGGGTTTCATAGACGTATATTTGAATTCTTGCTCAGCCATTTATTAGCTGTGTGACCTTATACATGTTACATAACTTTTAGGGACTCATTTACATGGTCTACAAAAATCTGAAAATATGAAAATTCCTACTTACTTTCCATTGTTGGAGACCAGAAGATGACTTTTTCCATATCTAACATAACACCTTGGACATTTTAAGCCCTTAAATAAGTGTTTGTTTCACTTCTGTGTCACCAGCTTATCAGCTGGTATGACACTTCTATAAAGCGTGATTTTTTCCAGGAAGTCAAACTTGTACTTCCCTATCAACACACCTTTATGGAAGCTGTGGTCAGATCCCTGTGGGTTTGGGGAGCATCTGTCATCTCATAAGCCTCTGAAATTATATGTAAAATTTTGGAAGTTTGTAGATTTTAAAGGGGTCCAAGACTCCTGGTTCAGTCGTCATTTTACAGATCTGAAAACCATGGTCGTCAGAGGTTAGTAAGTGTCAGAAAAACTAAAGTCTAAAAAAACAAAACTAAAGTCTCTAGAGGCTAGTATGTGGCAAAATCCAGGTGTATTGACTCGTATTCCAGTCTTTCTGCTGTAAGTTATCAGGGGCTTTGATTATGTTTTTCAAACACTATGAAAATGGAAATTGAGGAAAAAGTTAATATACACAATTTGTTTTGCTAATAAGTTTCCCGTCAACTTTGAAAATGGTTTGTTTCTTGGTTTGGGGGTTTTTGTTTGTTTGTTTTGGGGGGGGTTTCTTTTTGTTTTTGGTCTCTTTTCACAGTTAACTCATTCATTCAACAAATATTTCTTAAGGACTTACTATGTGTCAGGTACTAAGTTAATGGAGATGTAACAGTAAACAAAGAAAAATTCCCTGTCCTCATGGATCTTATATTCTACAGAGGGGAGTCCTAATGGATATGAGGGAGTGAGCCATGTGTTTATCTTCTAGTAGAAGGAATAGCAAGATAATTTAGGACCTTATCGACCATTGTAAGAATTTTATTCCGAGTAACATGGGGAGTATTCTCAGGAGTGGATATATTTTGAGGGTAGAGCCTACAAACTTGCCAGCAGATCAGATGTGGCCTGTGAAAGAGGAGTCGAATGATTCCAATGGTTTTGACCTGAGCAACTCGAAGAATGGGTTGCCATTTACTGATAAAGAGAAAAAAAAAAAAAAAAACCCAAAAGTGATCAAGGTATCTTGGAAGTCAAAAAAAAAATTATTTTAAGAAAGAGGGAGTGATCATCTGGGTCAACTGCTGCTGCTAAGTGAAGTATAATGAAGATTGAGAATTGATGGTTAAATTTAGTGATTTGAAGATGATTGGTGACCTTAACAAAAGCCTGATAAGAGCAGGCTTAGGAGAGGAAAGAAGCAGAGCTCGAAACAGAGAGCTCGAGAAATGGAGGCAGGGTTGAGAATTTTTGTTTTGCTTTTTAAGATAGGAGAATAACATGTTTGCATCCAGTAGAGAGGGACAAATTGATGCATGGAAGGGTGGGGGATTTCTGGAACAGTATCTGTTGAGTCAGCTAGAGGGAACGGGATATACTGCACGAGCTTTCTAGGGTCTTGATCAGTTTCATTTATAGCAGGGGTTGGCAAGCCACAGTTCTGGAGCCAAATTCAGTCTACTGCCTGTTTTTGAAATAAAGTTTTATTGGAACACAGCCATGCCCAATTATTTAGATATTGTCTATGGCTGCTTTCAAACTGCAGCAGCAGGGTTGAGTAGTTGCTCCAGAGAAGCCTAGAATATTTACTATCTGGCTCTTTACAGGAGTTTGCTGACCCTAGCTTTACAATGACTGAAAGAGAAGATGGGATGAAATATGAGTGGGAGGGGGGAAGACGTAGAAGGCACATCTAAGGAACTGAACATTTTGCAAAGGTATTCAAATATCTTTTCTCATTTGGGTCAGACCAAGAAGGAAATCAGAATCTTGAATTTGAGCAAAATGAGTTACAGCCTAGGTGCTTCTTCCCTAAGGTAGGTTCTTAAAAGGGCTCTAGTCTCCAAAGCTGTAAGCTGTACATAGTCAGCTATTGCTGCGTTACAAATCACTGCAACCTTAAAACAACAAACATTTATTATCTCACAGTTTCTGTGGGACAGGAATCAGAAGTAGCTTAGCTGGATGGTTCTGACTCAGAGTCTGTCATGAGGCTGTAATCAAGGTGTCAGCCAGGACTGCGGGCACCTGAGGCTTGTCTAGGGCTAGAGGGTCAGCTTCCTTATCCTGCTTACGTGGTTGTTGGTAGGTGGCTTCAGTTCCTTGCCACGTGGGCTTCTCACATAGGACTGCTCACGGCATGGTTTTCCATTTAGACAGTAATGAGAGCGTCTGTCCAGGGTGCAGTTCTCAGTCTTTCATTACCTTTTCTAGGAAGGAACAGGCCTTCATTTCTGCTGATTACATTGATCACACAGATCAAGGCTGGTACAATACAGGAAGACAACACGGGGGTGTGAATATGGGGGGAGGGGGCTGTTGGGACTCAGCCTGGAGGCTGACTACCACAGACCCACTTGAGTGTCTACAGAATCCTGCGCGTTATGCTGTGTACTTCCAACTTGGCTGGGTGTGACCAATGTCTTCCCGATTGCCCACAGCAATTTTCAACAGTTTGATTCTATTAAAGCCCATCCACACTGTTTTAAATATTTTTTATTTTTTACTAAGCTTTTCATTTCTGATTACAAGAGTAATCTTCATAATAAAATACTACGAATAGAGATAAATGAAAAGCCCTGGAAATTAATTTTTCATGTTCCCCTGTTTAGATTACTCTTATTCAATTATATTGCTGTCTAATGTTTTTCCTGTTTGTAGTAATACATATCTGTTTAAAAAGTTCATACATAAATACTGTGTGTAAGCTACTTCGCATATTTTGTGAACATTTTTCAGTGTCATTCAGTACTCAGTGTCACTTTTTAATAATTGCTTTGTAATTCCATTATATGGTTATTCATAATTTAATCCTTCATTTTTTATTATTATGGATGTGACAGTAAATATACTTGTCATTAATTCTCTATGACAACCATGGTTATGTTAACCATTTTTTAAAACAAATATCAGTTTTTACTAATAATTCACAAAAAAAACCCCAGCAAAAGCAATAACTGTAGGTATAGCTTTATAGCATTTATATTAGTTTTTAACTAGAACCATGGTGGGGCTTCTGTACTGAGGGTCCATGGACTTTATCGGGTTCTCGAAGTGGACTGGGATATTTATGTCCTTGGTTAATTTGTGAGAATAGTTCAGTCACTATAAACATAGCTTACATAAATAAACCTACTGGGCTGGGTATAAGAACAGAGCACGTCTAATACATATATAACCTTTTAATACATACATACGGTAAGAAGCAAAAAGTTCTGTAGAGATTTGCAACTTGCTCTAGTGATTTTAGTAAATGACCTTATTATCAGAAGATTAAATTTCTTTGTAGTCAAATGTTATATAACATTGACATGGTCGTATTAATTTATTAAGAAAATTGCATGAAGTATCAGCTCAGCTCAGCAGAATTATCTCTGACAACTCCATTTTATTTTTTTCAGGGTTTCTTTTTCAACATTAGTTTCGTAAAAGTTAACTTAGCCTCTGAGACCAGTGTTCAATTTGTCCATAATGCATAATACATTGTAATTCCAGGTAATACAACAAAGCGTTATCAGATATGGGAGCAGTCTGCCTGTCTCCTTTGCTGTCTCTCCTTTCCCTGCCCATCCCCTCAATCAACAATTCTTTTTTTTTTTTTTTTGTGGTATGCGGGCCTCTCACTGTTGTGGCCTCAGGCTCCGGATGCGCAGGCTCAGCGGCCATGGCTCACGGGCCCAGCCGCTCCGCGGCATGTGGGATCCTCCCAGACCGGGGCTCGAACCCGTGTCCCCTGCGTTGGCAGGCAGACTCTCAACCACTGCACCACTAGGGAAGCCCAATCAACAATTCTTAACTGGGGTTCCTATTCTTCCTCCAGGAATGCCTCAGAATTTTATGAATACTGATTACCTGTTCTCCAAAGTCATTTTGAAGAGTTTAATTTCTTTTTCAAATGTGTATGTATATACTAGTTATCTGCTAGATCCTGTGCTAAATGGTGGGATTATAGAATTGGGGGAGGGGGGAAGCTCTTCGCTACTGAAAAGCTCCCAATAATTAATGTGATGAGAAGCACTGGAAGAAGTTTTGTCCAAAATGCTCTGGAACCAACGAGGAGTTACCTACCCAGGCCTGGATAGCAGTCGGAAGGCTGGGAATGCTACACAGAAGAGGTTCTGTTTAGGGACTTCCCTGGCGGTCCAGTGGTTAAGACTGTGCTTCCAATGCAGGGGACGCAGGTTTGATCCCTGGTCAGTGGAACATGCAGAGTGGTGTGGCCTCCCCCCCCAAAAAAAATAGAAAGGTTCTGTCTAGGTAGCATTCTTTCCTTACACGTTTACATCACCCTAGTAAGCCAAAATGTTTTAACTGAAGACGTTTTTATTGAGTTGTATGGATCAAGAACTTCTTTCACCATTGATTTAATATGATATCAAATATGATTAAATCGGTCATCCTAGAAATAGCTAAAATGTGTATTTATAGATTAAGAAGGAATTTAAATTTAATCAGCTCAGTCTCCACCACCTCCCTTTCTTTCTCTGTTTCAGTTGTTTGATGGGAGCTTGCAGACAGTTCATTTCATTTTTGAGATCCTGCCAGTGAGCCAAAATCATCTTTCTCTTTTCCTCAGTAATTTTAGTCTTAAATTCTAAAAATTTTCTCCCAGTCTGTGGCTTACCTTCCATTTTCTTTTTGACAGGGAAAATTTTAAAAATTATTAACTTAATCCGTTTGATGTATTTCAGAAGATGCAATACATTTCTTCATTTATTGGTGGAAGAAGTTAGAAATTAACTTTAAAAAAATCATCAAATGGCAGACAGATTTTTTTTGAAAGTCACATAGAGAATGCATCCTAGAAAAGAGGCTAGTCAAGTTTCACCAATTTTCATGAGTTTCATCAAATATTGGACCTACTCGAGGGTGGGGAGAAGAGGCAACTTTCAAAAAGGACAGTGTGGGCTTCCCTGGTGGCGCAGTGGTTGAGAGTCCGCCTGCCGACACAGGGGACACGGGTCCGTGCCCCGGTTCGGGAAGATCCCACATGCCGTGGAGCGGCTGGGCCCGTGAGCCATGGCCGCTGAACCTGCGCTTCCGGAGCCTGTGCTCCGCAACGGGAGAGGCCACAACAGTGAGAGGCCCGCGTACCGCAAAAAAAAAAAAAAAAGAAGGACAGTGTTACATACAACGTTTCCTATACTTCTTCCTAAGAGCACCAGGTGGAGAACACGTTTTCTAAACTAGATCTAGGATGTGGAATGTGGAATCTGTCTGTCCTCCTCTTAAAGGCTGTCCAATCGGTTTAAAAAAAAAAAAAAAAAAAAAAAGACTAAAAACAAACCCGGTACTCCTCCCTCCCCCCAAAATCAAGAAAAGGAAGAAAAAACCCACTCCTCTCCAGAGCAGAACCAGCTTCAGCAATCCAAATTAGTCTGTTACAGTCATCACAGCATGCCTTGCTTTTAAACATACAAGAAAACAAATTTAAACAACAGAACTAAACTGGTACTGATCCAAATTACCCAGACAGGAAAAAAAAAACAAAACTAGTACTTGATGTAGTTCAATTTAGTACCAGTTCTTCTGGATTTTACTTCTGGTATTATATCTAAGAAAATTGTCTAACTCAAGATCATATGCCTAACTCTATGCTTTTTTCTTGAAGTTTTGTAGTTTTAGGTTTTATTTATAGGAATGGTCCATTTTGACTTAATTTTCATATATGGTGGAAGATATGGATCTAAGTTCGTTTTTTTGGCATATGGATATCTAGTTGTCCCAGTATCATTGTTGATAGACACTTCTTTCTTTTCTGCATTGCCTTTTGCACCTTTGTCAACAGATGTCAAAAACTAAATTCACATGTCCATCAGCAGGTGAATGGATAAACAGAGTGTAGTGTATCCATACAATGGAATACTGTGCAACAGTGCAAGAAATGAGCTCTTGATACAGCAGCAACAGGGATGCATCTCGAAATTATGCTGAGAAAGAAGCCAGATAGAGTACATATTACATAATTCTAGAAACTCTAGAAAATGCTAACTTATTTATAGTTACAGAAAGCAGATTGATGTATTGGCGAGGGAGTGCAAGAGAGGGGATTATAATGGGGCAAACTTTTGAATACGTGCGGTTTATTATGTTATACCTCAAAGCTGTTACAAATAAAATTCTAAAAAGTATATAGACTAACACAATAGTTAGATAAACTTTTGATAGCCAGAGTTTTTCTTTTCCCATTCCTTAATCTTTTCTTCATGCTGTAATTGCAGTGTATTATTCCTATTTGAAAAAAGATGTGTGGGTCTGAACGTAGCATCCAGAAAATGTTGTGATGACTAAACTCATTTCATCCATACCTTTTATTTCTATATTCAAGTCATTAATATGTCATGCCAGTTCCTATAGAGTCTGTTAACCTTCCTTGGTACCACGTCGTTCAACTACCTACAAATCCACTTTACCTGTTATCATTTAATCCAAACTTCCCCAAATTGTCTACACATATTTCGTTAGTAGAATTTGAAAAATGCATCAGGATTGAGGTATATAAGTTTTAAGGGACAAGCATAGTAAAGGGGCAGATAACACAGGTAGACAGTATTAAGGAATTTAAATTTTAACCCAAGAGCAATATGGAGTCTGAAGAATTTTAAGTAAGCCATGTCAAACTGATTTTACTTTTTATTGTGATAGGTGGTGCTTATATAAAAGGCAGGCAGTGTTAATAATAAGGAGATTCATGTCAGTCCCTTTGGTATTTTAGTTCGTATGTATATAGCTTTGGGGGGGGCATGGCAAGATCAAAACCTCTATTCTGATATCTTAAATTTGTTCTCATGCTTTGTACATTATAGCTGCATGCTGTCAACCAAAATATAACTAGCAATTCATAGTTCAGAACTACTTGAATTTTCTTGCCTGTATTTCTTGGCTTTATGAGAATGACAACTATATTTAGGCCTAAGAATTTAGTCTGCTGGAGTTAAACAAATACAGGCCTCATCTGTTCATGCTGGCTGTTTCTCAATAAGAAATCTTATAAAATAGCATGTAAGAGCTTTAATTTTTTTTTTCCTTTCAAACCTTTAGAGTTAAGTTTCACTAATTTGGTTAGTTATAACCATAACTGTATATATAACCTCTGTGAGGCCACTACTGATTCTTGATGACAGCAAGAACCCAAAAAGGAAAGAAGGTGATTTATGAATGCTTTGTTGTTACAGAGAGTCTGTTGTAACAGGTCTCTTTGTCTTCATTCAGCACCTGTCACTGCGTAACCAAGACCACATTTTTGAACACCTGGCGTAACATAAAACTACTTGATCACATTGAAGTTAAACTGACTCCAATAGTTGAACGGCCCTCCAGTATGGTGGGTTGGTGGGTGTGGAGACCGACAAGTGGGTACCAGTTACTAAGGAGAGCAAACATGCTCAGCCCATCCCTTGAACTGAACCCCGGATTTGGGGATAGAGCAAAACAGAGTGGGTAAGGGGTATTTGCTTCAAAAGTCATTTGCTAGTACACTGTGATTTCACATCTGGTCTAACTACACTGGCACAGATACGTAGAATCTGCTGGATCATACCATCCTGGGTCAGTTCCAGTTTTAACTCTACCACAAGTTTCTGTTGAATTTCTGGCAAATGACTTAACTCTTCTCAAGCCCTTGTTTCCTCATCTGAAAAATAAGAGGGCTGGGTTATTATTAAGACTTCTTCTGTGGTTCTTCAGTTGCATTATATTTACCTGACTTTAAAAAATATCTTGCGGTAAAACTTTTAGGTAAAAATGAAAGTAACTTGTTAAAATCATATCACATGTAAAATTGGAAGGAATAGACTAGCATACCAAAGAATATTGTATTGGATGAGGTCTCCAGGAAAATCTCACTTTCTCTGGGGCCTGGACCTTCCAAATGTTCTCTCTTCGATCATGAAGTTGTCCTCTATATTAGCTGAAGCCTGTAACCTTAAATGATATTGAGATATTACAACTGTGCTTCTAACCACTGGTTTGAATTTAGGTGCACATGTTTAATGTTTTAATTTTAGATGTATGATTGGGTGTTTAGTGATACAGTTTGAGAAGATTGGAGGTTTCCTCGTGCATGGGGCTGCTGCCCAGCCTGCGATTCCTGACCATTCCTGACGAGCCATGACTGTACTCAAAAAAATTCCTTAAAGAGAGAGCGCACTCCCTTTCTCTCCACCCCCACCCCCAACACCTCCCCCCCTCAGAGGAATAGGACTTGCGTTCTAATCCGTTTTCCTGCAGTTAAAGACTTGTTGGAAATTACTCAGAAGGGTGGTCCCTTCCTTGACCGCATAAATTGCTAAATGCGGAACTTGTTTTAAATTAACGTTCTCCAATCTCTTCTCCTGCCACCATCAATCCATCTGTGACCCCCAGTGGTCTTTATCCCAAGCATAACAATAATTTGCCCTATGGCATCACCCCTGATTCAGCTCCTCCTCTTTCTCAGCTGCCTCTCTGTCCCCCTCAGCTCCCCATACAGAGTCTAGGCTTATTTCTGCCCACCTGTTGCCTGGTGTTATCAGACTTTCAACAGCAGGTATAAAGAACTTAGTGCCTGGTACAAAGTCATACAGCATTCAGTAAGTGTTCGCTGTTTTTAATCCTTGGCCACTTTCTATTAGGTGAATCATATGAAATTGCTTTTTTTGTGTGTAAAAAAGGAAATCTCATGTTGGCAGTTTGTTATGGTTCAACTTTATAGATATACATACAGAGTGATGATTCCTAACCAGGATGCAATTAGGATTATCTAGGCAGCTTTTTACAAAATACATAGACACTGTCCCCGTCGTAGACCAGTGAATCGGAATTCCTGCTTAAAACCACCTGTGCAGAGGATCTTCCCTTCAGGTCATTTTTCTTTTACCGTAGAAGTTTTGTTTTGTTTTGTTTTTAATACAGACTTGTATGTTTTCTGTATAGTCCGTTGTCTGGTCATGAACTGAAACTTTAGTTTTATGACTCTACAGATTACTGTCATTTTTAACTTTAAGATATGATCAAATCTCAAATTAAGATTTATCAGTACTCAATCTTGGGAAGAAAAATCTAGGTGCTACAAGATGTTTTCATGATTTTTACGGAATTCCAAAGTCTTTTTCCTCTCCTAGTTTGTAACTTCACATTATCTTTCACATAACTTAAACTTAGAATTTTGTACTTTTTAAATACACTTTTGCCTTTTCACGAAGAAGAGAATGAACAGTAGTAAGCTGGCTACAGTTCAGTATTAACTTACCCTGACTCACATGACTAACAATGCAGCTTACCTACATGATTCATAATTTTAATGTAGCCGAGAGAAAATGGGAGCAGTTTCTTTGAACAGTAGCTATCTCCCTTTGCTGATGTTAACTTGTGTGTTGTGCTTTTATTATTAACCAGTGTTTTGAAATCTCTGGGTAAGTAGGTGCTAGGTAAGCCCAAAATTATGAGCAGAATTTTTCGCTTCATTCATTGGCAGCCATAGACAAGAATATTAAAACCCAGAAAAGAGAATTCAGAGCTGTTTTTCTTCCTCCCGCTATCACCGTCTCTCTAATTTGCATTCCCTACACATGAAATGTGCTTGCTTTAGTGGCATATATACTTTTTTAAAACACAGAGAAGTTGAGTGTGGCTCCTGTACAAGATGGCTCTCAAATCTGTGTGAAGCATTTCATTAGAAGTACGTATATACACGAACAGCAGGCAGCCTCTGGTGTCTAACTTAGATTTTTATCAGGAGGGAGTATTGAATTTTTCTGATGCCTTTTTCTTTTCTCTTTTGTTGATTATATGGCTTTTCTCATTGGGCCTAATCATGTGATTGTATTATTTTATAGCATTCTTTTTTTTTTTTTGCGGTATGCGGGACTCTCACTGCTGTGGCCTCTCCTGTTATGGAGCACAGGCTCCGGACGTGCAGGCTCAGCGGCCATGGCTCACGGGCCCAGCCATTCCGCGGCATGTGGGATCTTCCCAGACCGGGGCACGAACCCGCGTCCCCTGCATCAGCAGGCGGACTCTCAACCACTGCACCACCAGGGAAGCCCTATTATATAGCATTCTTAATATTAAGTTATTACTGTATTCCTGGGATAAAACACATTTAACTCTAATGAATTATTCTTTTATTAAGAAGTAAGATTCAGGTGTTTGTATTTTATGAAATTTCTGTGTTCATAAATGCAATTATAATATGGCTTCTTTTGGTATGATTATTGCTCTTTCAGTACCACTGACTGTTTTTTTAACTTTTTATTTTATATTGGAGTATTGTTGATTAACAATGTTGTGTTAGTTTCAGGTGATTCAGTTATACACATACATGTATCTATTCTTTTTTCAAATTCTTTTTTCTTATTTTTTCAAATTCTTTTCCCATTTAGGGTATTAGTTTCAGGTGATTCAGTTATACATATACATGTATCTATTCTTTTTTGAAATTGTTTTTTCTTATTCTTTTTTCAAATTCTTTTCCCATTTAGGGTGTTATTACTTAAATAAAATGATTTGTGTAGCCTTTCTGTGCCACCCTTGAAAATTATCTTTTTATGTTTAAAAGAAATTGCGTCTAAAGCCATCTGTGCCCTAAGCCTTGTAAAAAAGCTCATTCTTAACCATTTTCTTCCGTAGTGGTAGTAAAGTTTAGGTGGTAAACACTTAGGATCTGGATTTTTTTAAATCCTGGCTCCACGTCAGCGGTGTGATTTGGGGCACCTTTTAAAAAGCTCTGTGTGGCTCAATTTTTTCACCTGTAAAATGTGGATAATAGTTATAAAGAAGCCTTGAGAGTTTCATGAGATAATCAGTAGTTGAAAAAGTATCTCAATAAATGAAAATATTATTTATTTTCCTCCAGTGTTGTTGTCCCATCTCCAGGTATTATGATTTTTTAAATCTCCTTTTATCTCTTCTTTTCTGCTCTCCTCAGAATTTTTCTCCAGTTTCTTGAACCATATGACTGGTTGAATGCTTTGTATAAGTTAGTCCTAGAAGAAGATAAAAATTCAAAAATATTAACAGTGGATGATAGGACGACACAGGTGACTTTTCCCCTTTTCTCCTTACTCTCCACATTATATACGATGAGCACATGTTACTTTTAGGATCATGAAAAATTGTTGAGGGGGGAGGGAGCTCAAGTCCCATGCATGCGTGCATGTATGCTGCATGCGTGCATGGCGTGGTGATCAACACTAACCGTAAGATTAGGACTATTCAGCAGCATTCAGCGTAGCCCTTGGAAGTGAACCCTTGGTAAACAAGTTTGCAATGGAGAATTTAATTGATAATATTCAAGTTGTCATTAAATGTAAGTTCAGATAATATATTCATTGTCAGAGGAGGTTTTTAATTTAAAATGATATTTTCTGTATATTTGCTATGCCATACTTAACAGTGAGCATCTTACAGTACATAACAGGTTAACCTGACTGGAGTGGTACGGGGTGCCATGCATAGCAAGTCACAATTTCAAAGGTTACTAGTTTATATTTTTCTTTCTGGTTTTTTAGGAGCGCCTTGTTATTCCTTTAAAAAGAATTGGCTACCAAACGTAAGGTAGATAGCTAGCGGGAAGCAGCCGCATAGCACAGGGAGATCAGCTCAGTGCTTTGTGACCGCCTGCAGGGGTGGGATAGAGAGGGTGGGAGGGAGGGAGATGCAAGAGGGAAGAGATATGGGAACATATGTATATGTATAACTGATTCACTTTGTTATAAAGCAGAAACTAACACACCATTGTAAAGCAATTATACCCCAATAAAGATGTTAAAAAAAAAAAAAGAATTGGCTGTTCAGCCACAATTCCACAAAGTAGAAACTCAGCAGGTCATATATGAAAGAGCTGTAGTAAAGCTTAATTGGTACAAAGGGAATTTTTCTTTGTTGCTGTGGAGTTAAACTTTAGCCTTAAATTCCTGGTTTGTTAAAATGGTTTCAGTGCTTAATTTGCAGGGCCATGACTGATCAATATGTTCCCTTATAAACTGAGTTTTAGCTAACCAGTCCCAATGCTGTAAAGAAAACATTAAAGATAAATCATTTCAACCCTTCTCTATAGCAACGAGCACTACTGGCTCTCCTTTCTCTTCTCTCCCACTTGTGCCTCACTCTTAACTCCTTTTTATGCCCGATATTGCCTAGTCCTAGCTGCTTCCTTCTTTGTGATTCTTTGGTCACCCATATCGGTGGGGACAGAAAAAAGTTGCCTGTCATTTCAGTAAACAAAGATTGCCATCCTGGTAGACAGTGACTGTTGCCCGCCATCAAGCTGTCAGCCGCTGTGGCCACCCCGACGGTGTGCCCTGAGAGGAATTCAGGGTGGAGAAAAACACAATACTAGCCCTAGATAGCTAAGGTGCATGTCTAAGGAATAATTTCAGTGAGCCCAGACTCTTGCATCTTCCCATACATAGAAAAGCACCAAAATCATTAACTTGAGATGTCTGGTTTTTGTGATCAGCAGTTGTTGTTGTTTTTTTTCCCCCCAGCAAAAACTCCTGTATATCCTCCCTTGCCTCTTTGGAACAGTTCCTCAGAGCTATCTAAGAGGCTGCCTCCTGGGCTGTCATCCTCAGGAAGGTCCCCAAATAAAACATAACATGCAGCTTTAAGGTTGTGCATTTTCCTTCGGTTGACATCAGGAAATGGATTTATTCTCATAACTGGTATTGAATAAATTGTATTCTTTAAAACTCAGGCTGTTTTTTTAAATTGAAGTATAGTTGCTATACAGTATTAAATAAGTTACAAGTATACAATGTAGTGATTCACAATTTTTAAAGGTCATACTCCATTTATAGTTATTCTAAAATACTGACTATATTCCCTGTGTTGTACAATATGTCCTTATAGCTTACTTTATACCTAATAGTTTTATCTCTTATTCCCCTACCCCTATATTACCCCTCCCCCTTCCCTCTCCCCACTGGTAACCACTAGTTTGTTCTCTGTATCTGTGAGTATGCTTCTTTTTGTTATATTCACTAGTTCGTTGTTTTTTGGGTTTTTTTTTTTACAGTATTTATCTTTCTCTGTCTGACTTCACTTAGCATAATGCTCCCCACGTCCATCCATGTTGCTGCAATGGCAAGATTTCATTCTTTTTTATGGTTGAGTAATATTCCAATGTGTGTGTAGGTTGCTTCTGTATCTTGGTGATTGTAAATAATGTTGCTATGAATATTGGGGTGCATGTATCTTTTCAAATTAGTGTTTTGTTTTTATTTGGATATATACCCAGGAGTGGAATTGTTTGGTCATATGGTAGTTCTATTTTTAGTTTTTTTGAAAAATCTTTGTACTGTTTTCCATAGTAGCTGCACCAGTTTACATACTCACCAACAAGGTACAAGGGTTTCCTTTTCTCCACATCCTCACTAACATTTATATGTTGTCTTTTTTTTTTTACATATTTATTGGAGTATAATTGCTTTACAATGGTGTGTTAGTTTCTGCTTTATAACAAAGTGAATCAGTTATACATATACATATGTTCCCATATCTCTTCCCTCTTGCATCTACCTCTCTCCCACCCTCCCTATCCCACCCCTACAGTCTGTCACAAAGCACTGAGCTGATCTCCCTGTGCTATGCGGCTGCTTCCCACTAGCTATCTACCTTACGTTTCGTAGTGTATATATGTCCATGCCTCTGTCTCGCTTTGTCACAGCTTACCCTTCCCCCTCCCCATATCCTTAAGTCCATTCTCTAGTATGTCTGTGTCTTTATTCTTGTCTTACCCCTAGGTTCTTCATGACACATTTTTTTTCTTAAATTCCATATATATGTGTTAGCATACAGTATTTCTCTTTCTCTTTCTGACTTACTTCACTCTAGGTCCATCCACCTCATTACAAATACCTCAATTTCGTTTCTTTTTATGGCTGAGTAATATTCCATTGTATATATGTGCCACATCTTCTTTATCCATTCATCTGTCGATGGACACTTAGGTTGTTTCCATCTCCGGGCTACTGTAAATAGAGCTGTAATGAACATTTTGGTACATGACTCTTTTTGAATTATGGTTTTCTCAGGGTATATGCCCAGTAGTGGGATTCCTGGGTCATATGGTAGTTCTATTTGTAGTTTTTTAAGGAACCTCCATACTGTTCTCCATAGTGGCTGTACCTATTCACATTCCCACCAGGAGTGCAAAAGTGTTCCCTTTTTTCCACACCCTCTCCAGCATTTATTGTTTCTAGATTTTTTTGATGATGGCCATTCTGACTGGTGTGATATGATATCTCATTGTAGTTTTGATTTGCATTTCTCTAATGATTAATGATGTTGAGCATTCTTTCATGTGTTTGTTGGCAGTCTGTATATCTTCTTTGGAGAAATATCTATTTAGGTCTTCTGCCCATTTTTGGATTGGGTTGTTTGTTTTTTTGTTTTGGAGCTGTATGAGCTGCTTATAAATTTTGGAGATTAATCCTTTGTCAGTTGTTTCATTTGCAAATATTTCCTCCCATTCTGAGGGTTGTCTGTTGGTCTTGTTTATGGTTTCGTTTGCTGTGCAAAAGCTTTGAGGTTTCATTAGGTCCCATTTGTTTATTTTTGTTTTTATTTCCATTTCTCTAGGAGGTGGGTCAAAAAGGATCTTGCTGTGATTTATGTCATAGAGTGTTCTGCCTATGTTTTCCTCTAAGAGTTTGATAGTTTCTGGCCTTACATTTAGGTCTTTAATCAATTTTTAGCTTATTTTTCTGTATGGTGTTAGGGAGTGATCTAATCTCATACTTTTACATGTATCTGTGCAGGTTTCCCAGCGCCACTTATTGAAGAGGCTGTCCTTTCTCCACTGTACATTCCTGCCTCCTTTATCAAAGATAAGGTGACCATATGTGCGTGGGTTTATCTCTGGGCTTTCTATCCTGTTCCATTGATCTATATTTCTGTTTTTGTGCCAGTACCATACTGTCTTTATTACTGTAGCTTTGTAGTATAGTCTGAAGTCAGGGAGCCTGATTCCTCCAGCTCCGTTTTTCGTTCTCAAGATTGCTTTGGCTCTTCAGGGTCTTTTGTGTTTCCATACAAATTGTGAAATTTTTTGTTCTAGTTCTGTGAAAAATGCCAGTGGTAGTTTGATAGGGATTGCATTGAATCTGTAGATTACTTTGGGTAGTAGAGTCATTTTCACAATGTTGATTCTTCCAATCCAAGAACATGGTATATCTCTCCATCTGTTTGTATCATCATTAATTTCTTTCATCAGTGTCTTATAATTTTCTGCATACAGGTCTTTTGTCTCCTTAGGTAGGTTTATTCCTAGATATTTTATTCTTTTTGTTGCAATGGTATATGGGAGTGTTTTCTTGATTTCACTTTCAGATTTTTCATCATTAGTGTATAGGAATGCCAGAGATTTCTGTGCATTAATTTTGTATCCTGCTACTTTACCAAATTCATTGATTAGCTCTAGTAGTTTTCTAGTAGCATCTTTAGGATTCTCTATGTGTAGTATCATGTCATCTGCAAACAGTGACAGCTTTACTTCTTCTTTTGCGATTTGGATTCCTTTTATTTCCTTTTCTTCTCTGATTGCTGTGGCTAAAACTTCCAAAACTATGTTGAATAAGAGTGGTGAGAGTGGGCAACTTTGTCTTGTTCCTGATCTTAGTGGAAATGCTTTCAGTTTTTCACCATTGAGGACGATGTTGGCTGTGGGTTTGTCATATATGGCCTTTATTATGTTGAGGAAAGTTCCCTCTATGCCTCCTTTCTACAGGGTTTTTATCATAAATGGGTGGTGAATTTTGTCGAAAGCTTTCTCTGCATCTATTGAGAGGATCATATGGTTTTTCTCCTTCAGTTTGTTAATATGGTGTATCACATTGATTGATTTGCATATATTGAAGAATTCTTGCATTCCCGGAATAAACCCCACTTGATCATGGTGTATGATTTTAATGTGCTGTTGGATTCTGTTTGCTAGTATTTTGTTGAGGAATTTGCATCTATGTTCATTAGTGATATTGGCCTGTAGTTTTCTTTCTTTGTGACATCTTTGTCTGCTTTTGGTGTCAGGGTGATGGTGGCCTTGTAGAATGAGTTTGGGAGTGTTCCTTCCTCTGCTATATTTTGGAAGAGTTTGAGAAGGATGGTTTTAGCTCTTCTCTAAATGTTTGATAGAATTCGCCTGTGAAGCCATCTAGTCCTGGACTTTTGTTTGTTGGAAGATTTTTAATCTCAATTTCAGTGCTTGTGATTGGTCTCTTCATATTTTCTATTTCTTTCTGATTCAGTCTTGGCAGGTTGTGCATTTCTAAGAATTTGTCCATTTCTTTAGGTTGTCCATTTTATTGGCATAGGGTTGCTTGTAGTAATCTCTCATGATCTTTTGTATTTCTGCAGTGTCAGTTGTTACTTCTCCTTTTTTATTTCTAATTCTATTGATTTGAGTCTTCTCCCTCTTTTTCTTGATGAGTCTGGCTAGTGGTTTATCAATTTTGTTTATCTTCTCAAAGAACCAGATTTTAGTTTTATTGATCTTTGCTATCGTTTCCTTCATTTCTTTTTCATTTATTTCTGATCTCATGTTTATGATTTCTTTCCTTCTGCTAACTTTGGGGGTTTTTTGTTCTTCTTTCTCTAATTGCTTTAGGTGCAAGTTTAGGTTGTTTTTTCGAGATGTTTCCTGTTTCTTAAGGTAGGATTGTATTGCTATAAACTTCCCTCTTAGAACTGCTTTTGCTGCATCCCATAGGTTTTGGGCCATCGTGGCTCCATTGTCATTTGTTTCTAGGTATTCTTTGATTTCTTCAGTGATCACTTCGTTATTAAGTAGTGTATTGTTTAGCCTCCATGTGTTTGTATTTTTTACAGATCTTTTCCTGTAATTGATATCTAGTCTCATAGCGTTGTGGTCGGAAAAGATACTTGATACAATTTCAATTTTCTTAAATTTACCAAGGCTTGATTTGTGACCCAAGATATGATCTATCCTGGAGAATATTCCATGAGCACTTGAGAAAAATGTGTATTCTGTTGTTTTTGGATGGAATGTCCTATAAATATCAATTAAGTAATCTTGTTTAATGTATCATTTAAAGCTTGTGTTTCCTTATTTTCATTTTAGATGATCTGTCCATTGGTGAAAGTGGGGTGTCAAAGTCCCCTACTATGAATGTGTTACTGTCGATTTCCCCTTTTATGGCTGTTAGTATTTGACTTATGTATTGAGGTGCTCCTGTGTTGGGTGCATAAATATTTACAATTGTTATATCTTCTTCTTGGATCGATCCCTTGATCATTATGTAGTGTCCTTCTTTCTCTCTTCTAATAGTCTTTATTTTAAAGTCTATTTTGTCTGATATGAGAATTGCTACTTCAGCTTTCTTTTGATTTCCATTTGCATGGAATATCTTTTTCCATCCCCTTACTTTCAGTCTGTATGTGTCTCTAGATCTGAAGTGGGTGTCTTGTAGACAGCAGATATATGGGTCTTGTTTTTGTATCCATTCAGCTAATCTGTGTCTTTTGGTGGGAGCATTTAGTCCATTCACATTTAAGGTAATTATCGATATGTATGTTCCTATTCCCATTTTCTTAATTGTTCTGGGTTCGTTATTGTAGGTCTTTTCCTTCTCTTGTGTTTCTTGCCCAGAGAAGTTCCTTTAGCATTTGTTGTAAAGCTGGTTTGGTGGTGCTGAACGCTCTCAGCTTTTGCTTGTCTGTAAAGGTTTTAAATTCTCCATCAAATCTGAATGAGATCCTTGCTGGGTAGAGTAATCTTGGTTGCAGGTTTTTCTCCTTCAACACTGTCAATATGTCCTGCCAGTCCCTTCTGGCTTGCAGAGTTTCTGCTGAAAGATCAGCTTTTACCCTTATGGGGATTCCCTTGTGTGTTATTTGTTGTTTTTCCCTTGCTGCTTTTAATATGTTTTCTTTGTATTTAATTTTTGACAGTTTGATTAATATGTGTCTTGGCGTATTTCTCCTTGGATTTATCCTGTATGGGACTCTCTGTGCTTCCTGGACTTGATTAACTATTTCCTTTCCCATATTAGGGAAGTTTTCAACTATAATCTCTTCAAATAGTTTCTCAGTCCCTTTCTTTTTCTCTTCTTCTTCTGGAACCCCTATAATTCGAATGTTGGTGCGTTTAATGTTGTCCCAGAGGTCTCTGAGACTGTCCTCAGTTCTTTTCATTCTTTTTTCTTTATTCTGCTCTGCAGTAGGTATTTCCACTATTTTATCTTCCAGGTCACTTATCCGTTCTTCTGCCTCAGTTATTCTGCTATTGATCCCATCTAGAGTATTTTTCATTTCATTTATTGTGTTGTTCATCATTGTTTGTTTCATCTTTAGTTCTTCTAGGTCCTTGTTAAATGTTTCTTGCAATTTGTCTATTCTGTTTCCACGATTTTGGATCATCTTTACTATCATTCTGAATTCTTTTTCAGGTAGACTGCCTATTTCCTCTTCATTTGTTAGGTCTGGTGGGTTTTTATCTTGCTCCTTCATCTGCTGTGTGTTTTTCTGTCTAATCATTTTGCTTATCTTACTGTGTTTGGGGTCTCCTCTTTGCAAGCTGCAGGTTTGTAGTTCCCGTTGTTTTTGGTGTCTGTCCCTATTGGCTAAGGTTGGTTCAGTGGGTTGTGTAGGCTTCCTGGTGGAGGGGACTGGTGCCTGTGTTCTGGTGGATGAGGCTGGAGCTTGTCTTTCTGGTGGGCAGGTCCACGTCTGGTGGTGTGTTTTGAGGTGTCTGTGGACTTATTATGATTTTAGGCAGCCTCCCTGCTAATGGGTGGGGTTGTGTTCCTGTCTTGCTAGTTGTTTGGCATAGGGTGTCCAGCACTGTAGCTTGCTGGTCGTTGAGTGAAGCTGGGTGCTGGTGTTGAGATGGAGATCTCTGGGAGATTTTCGCCGTTTGATATTATGTGGAGCTGGGAGGTCTCTTGTGGACCAGTGTCCTGAAGTTGGCTCTCCCACCTCAGAGGCACAGCACTGACTCCTGGCTGCAGCACCAAGAGCCTTTCATCCACACAGCTCAGAATAAAAGGGAGAAAAAGTAGAATGAATTAGAAGAAGGAAGGAAGGAAGGAAAAAAAGAAAGAAGATAAAGTAAAATAATTAAAATTAATTATTAAAAAATAATTTTTAAAAAAACAAAAACGGACGGATAGAACCCTAGAACAAATGGTGGAAGCAAAGCTATACAGACAAAATCTCACACAGAAGCATACACATACACACTCACAGAAAGAGGAAAAGGGGAAAAAATCATAAATCTTGCTCTCAAAGTCCACCTCCTTAATTTGGGATGATTGGTTGTCTATTCATGTATTCCACAGATGCAGGGTACATCAAGTTGATTGTGGAGCTTTAATCCGCTGCTTCTGGGGCAGCTGGGAGAGATTTCCCTTTCTCTTCTTTGTTCTCACAGCTCCCAGGGGCTCAGCTTTGGATTTGGCCCCGCCTCTGCGTGTAGGTCGCCAGACGGCGTCAATTCTTCACTCAGACAGGACGGGGTTAAAGGAACCGCTGATTCGGGGGCTCTGGCTCACTCAGGCCGTGGGGAGGGAGGGGCACAGAGTGCGGGGCGGGCCTGCGGCGGCAGAGGCCTGCATGACGTTGCACCAGCCTGAGGCGTGCCGTGCATTCTTCCGGGGAAGTTGTCCCTGGATCCCGGGACCCTGGCAGTGGCGGCCTGCACAGGCTTCCCGGAAGGGCGGTGTGGAGAGTGACCTGTGCTCACACACAGGCTTCTTGGTGGCGGCAGCAGCAGCCTTAGCATCCCATGCTCGTATCTGGTGTCCACGCTGTTAGCCGCGGCTCACACCCGTCTCTGCAGCTCCTTTAAGCAGCGCTCTTCACCCCCACTCCTCGCGCACCAGAAAACAGAGGGAAGAAAAAGTCTCTTGCCTCTTTGGAGGTCCAGACTTTTCCCCGGACTCCCTCCTGGCTAGCTGTGGCGCACTAACCCCTGCAGGCGGTGTTCACGCCGCCAACCCCAGTTCTCTCCCAGCGCTCCGACTGAAGCCTGAGCCTCAGCTCCCAGCCCCGCCCGCCCCATGGGTGAGCAGACAAGCCTCTCGGGCTGGTGAGTGCCAGTCGGCCCTGATCCTCTGTGCGGGAATCTCTCCGCTTTGCCCTCCGCACCCCTGTTGCTGTGCTCTCCTTTGCGGCTCCGAAGCTCCCCCCTCCGCCACCCGCAGTCTCCGCCCGCGAAGGGGCTTCCTAGTGTGTGGAAACCTTTCCTCCTCCACAGCTCCCTCCCACTGGTGCGGATCCCGTCCCTATCCTTTTGTCTCTGTTTTTTCTTTTTTCTTTTGCCTTACCCAGGTACGTGGGGAATTTCTTGCCTTTTGGGAGGTCTGAGGTCTCCTGCCAGCGTTCAGTAGGTGTTCTGTAGGAGTTGTTCCACGTGTAGATGTATTTCTGGTGTATCTGTGGGGAGGAAGGTGATCTCCACGTCTTACTCTTCAGCCATCTTCCTCTCGTCCCTCTATTTGTTGTCTTTTTGATGATGGCCATTCTAACAGGTGTGAGGTGATGTCATTATGGTTTTGATTTGCATTTCCTTGATGATTAGCAATGTGAAGCATCTTTTCATGTGCCTGTGCCTGGCCATCTGCATTTTGTCTTTGGGAAAATGTCTATTCAGTTCTTCTCATTTTTTCAATTGGGTTGTTTGCTTTTTTTGATGTTGAGTTCTATGAGCTGTTTATATTGAGTTGTATGAGCTATTTATATCTATTGGATATTAATCCCTTATCGGTCATATCATTTGCAAATATTTTCTGCTATTCAGTAGGTTCTCTTTTAATTTTGTCAATGGTTTCCTTTGCTGTGCAAAAAAGCTGAGGCTAATTTTAAAATTAGATCTGTTTAATAGAGATTTTCATAGTTTCTAAGTCTGAAATATTTTGGCATTCCAAATCAAGTCAGCTCTGGATTTTAACTCGTCTACAGGGAAAGCCAATAGACTAAATTAATGTGTCCTACTCCTCTGTAGCCCCGACTCCCTGTGAAATGACAGAGAGGAAAAAAACTTAGAGGCGGAAATTTGTAAATCCATAACTGAGAATGGGAACAGATGGGGTGACCATCAGCAAAGCAGACACTTCCAGGTTCCAGAAGACAGAAAACAGATGGCGTTGATGGCTGAACCAGGGTGGAGAAAGCCCCAGCCCAGCATACCCATGAGGGAAACTGCACGTGGCATCTATTTTTCCCCTTAGAGTCCTGAAGAGACTCTAAGCTTGAGTCAGTAGGAACAGAGAGCAGAAGAGATGATAGGACATGGTAGTAATTAAAGGAGGACATATCAAGAGCTCATTGGATATGCTGCCCACTCACTCAGCCCATACAAAGATTACACGACGTTGGTTACCATGCTAATTTTGGAAATCTACTTTCAAAACAACCTTGTTTTTAAACTCTCAGCCTGAGGAGGACTAGGTGTCCTAATGCAAGAGTTAGTGTTCCAGCGAGTACGCTCCTTATTTTGATATTTGGAGAAAGATCCTGCCCTGTCAACCTGTTCCTTGCCCATGAACCCTGAAGTAAAGCCCATCCACTAAAATGCCAGTGAACATAGTCTGTTACCTCTCCAGATCTGTCATGGGAAGTAGATCTACCCAGCAACAGAAGAAACCTGCTATAGTGGACTGGGAAAGCAAGAGGAAAGAAAGCCTCGCCAATGGTGACATGAAAGTATAAAAAGTATAATATGAGATACTATTGCCAGATTAGTAAAGGATGTGAATTAACAATTCACAAAATAAATAAATACATGGAAAAAATGGTCACCCTCATCATGTAATCAAAGACGTAGTTAGAAAAAATGAGATCTTTTTCCCAATATATAATTAGATTTTTTAAAAGAATGCCCATTGCTAATAGGAATGTCGTGGACAGTTGTATAGCACTTTTGAAAAGCATTGGACAATATGTCTAATAAACCTTAAACAATCCGTTCATTCATTACAATTCCTTAAAATCTACCTCATGAAAAGCATTTTAAATATAGAAACAGATGGTTATCCATTTAGAATTTAGAAGAACTCCAAACAGCTATGATGTCTTCTATTACAAGAGTTGGTAAATAGACTGCTCTACATCTACAGGATGATTAAATTAAAATTAAATTAAAAAATAAAAATTGAAGCTATGAAGTCAACAAAACAACATAGAAAAAGCAAGTGTGACTTAAGTGGAAAGGGATGCAGGAGGCAGACTTGCGTGTTACAACTTAATACTGTCCTCCCCCACATCTCTGTTACTTTGTTGTAAGATCTCAAAGTCAGGGATTTTGACTTGCTCATCTGTGTACCCCCCTTCCCCTCCCCGTCCCCCCCCCAATGCCTAGCACAGTATCTGACTCTTAATAAATATATGTTGACTCAGAATATGGGCATAAGAAACAAACAGAAAGGAAATCCAAAAGCAGACCAAAAGATCAGGGAAGCCACTATACAAAGAGAGAGCTAACTTAAATGAAACGTGCATCCCAAAGTGGGATTTAACAGATGTCTTCATGTAAACCAGAGGCCATACTTAGATTCTTTTAAAATATTTCATTTGCTAATGACTGTTTACTGTTAAACTTTTTGTCAGTATTTCTTCTAATATGTAGTTTGATATGTCTTATGCAGTTAATGAAATGCCCTGTTCATTTTTAAGTTGGATCATTCAGGCATGGTTTTTTTTTTTCATTTTTATTTATTTTATTTATTTATTTTTGGCTGTGTTGGGTCTTCATTGCGGTGCGTGGGCTTTTCGTTGCAGTGGCTTCTCTTGTTGCGGAGCACGGGGTCTAGGCACATGGGCTCAGTAGTTGTGGCTCATGGGCTCTAGAGCACAGGCTCAGTAGTTGTGGCGCATGGGCTTAGTTGCTCCGCGGCATGTGGGATCTTCCCAGACCAGGGCTCGAACCTGTGTCCCCTGCATTGGCAGGCGGATTCTTAACCACTGCGCCACCAAGGAAGCCCCAGGCATGGTTAATTCAATTATTTTTTTCTGGTTCTCCTTCTTAAATCAGGAGAGTTTTCACAGGCAATATCAGATTTATAAATATATCAATAAGATAAACTCAAAATAACAGTATTTATACACCTAATTTATAGCTTGGATGCAGTAGACTCTAAAGCAGGTATAAATTACATAAGTCATACTTTTTTAGTAGTTCTGTTAAATTCAGGCTTGATATTACTTCTTCATCCAATTTTGTAGCTGGTATGTTCAGTAAATAACACGTATTGAATTTTCAAATAGGTAAAAGACTCACATGGTTCAAAATTCAAAAGATTATTGTTATGTGTCTTGCCATAGTTAGCATAGGAATACAGGAGCAAAATGTATATTCTTTATAATTAATAATTATTAAATATTTTTCTACATAATCTTATTTTAAAAGCATATTTAGGGGTTCAAAGAAAAATGTTAAAATAGCTATAAATAGTAGTTTATCAGTCTTTTTATCTTCCACCTTTCAGGTTCCGCCCTGTTGCTTATTTCTCAACACTGCTGAAATCAAGTCATAGTGTGGTAGCAGAACCTCTGTGACTGGGGTAAGAAAACTGCTTATACTTAGGCTGTACTTAGATTCTTCCTTTAAAATATTTTGATCCATTAAAAAATCGGTGTAGATTTCCATCATTTCCTTGCACCAACTCTTTTCACCACCACCCCTCCTAAAAATGCTGCTTGTTCCTCTTCCTTTCCTAACCTGTATCCACTCAAGCCAGGAAGTTGGGTACTTTGGCTTGAATTGTCCCTTCAACCCCTCATATCTAATCTGTCCCCAGATTTGGTTGTTGCTTTTTTCTTAATGTCTCAAATCCATCCCCATCTTCTCCCTAGTCACCATTGCCCTGTAGCCTGTGGCTGCTCTTCCTGCCTTCTGAGTCATAATCTCTCACTTAAAAAATCCTGGTAATTCTCTTTGCTCTAAGAATAAAAAAAATCTCAATTGCTGGCATGTAAACGCCTGTTTCTGGCCCTTTTTACTTCTTACTTCTTCCTTCATCTCTCACCAACACCCCCAGGTTCACCTGGTCTGTTAAAATGCTTTGTCTTTCAAGTCTCAGTTTAGTCATGACTTCCTCCGGAGTTCTGGAAATGTTTTGCTAGTTTTAACTGGTGAGGGCTTTACTTTTGTGCTGCTGGTAATATCAGTAATTTTGCACTGACTGGGGACTGCATATACGCTGCATATAAAGGTAGGGTCTTCTAAAAAGATGCCTGAATGTTTACATTACCCGTACTTACTGTGTGTATTTAGACATCTTCCATGTGCTAAATTATTCATCTTAAACTTAGTTTTACAAACAAGCCGCGACCCAAAGAGGTAAAGTAATTTGAGCCTTCCCATGATTTTAAAAGTCAGTGCTTTGATGTCTGACAACATGTCTGGCAAGTCATATAAATAAATTTTATTATGCAGACCAGGCAAATTGTTAAGCCATCTTTAAGCAGCTTTCAACTATTGTACCCTTAAAACAGAACATTATTTTCTTTAGCTCAGTCTTAGTTATAATTTTGTGTTGTCCTTATTCAGTGAAGTCTGGGTAATTGGAAAATATTAAGTTATTACATTTTAGAAGTAAAGCATTGCCTTGGGGACTTTCTGGCTTTGACTGTTGATCCTTTTGAGCTGATTGTATATCTTGAAATAAAGAAGGACCTTCTAAGAGTTCAGGATGTCAGTTACAAGTTATGTTTCACCTGGACTTCCTTCCATTTTCTATTTTTAATAATAACTAAATAATAAGGTTTTGTTTATAAATATTCAAATTACAGTAGCTTCTTCGTCATTTAAAATTTGTCAAAGATTAGGACCCCAAAAGCATTGAAACATTAAAAAAAAATTGATAAATTACACTTCATCAAAATCAAAAGCTTCTACTCTTCACAAAACTTGTTAAGAAAATGGACAGATAAGCCACAGACTGGGGGAAAATATTTTCAAGGTATATCTCTGATAAAGGATTTGATTCCAGGATACCTAAAGAACTCTTAAAACTCACTTTTAAAAATCCAATTTTTAAAAATGGGTAAAAGATTTGAACTCCAAGACACATAGATGGTAAATAACCACGCTAAAAGATGCCCAACATGATTAGTCATTAGGAAAATGCAAATTAAACCCACAGTGTAATACCACTACACATCCAATAGGCCGCTTAGCATGAAAAGACTGTGGCTGTGACTGTACCAGGATGTGGAGCGACTGGTAATCTCATTCATTGTGGAAATACAGAAAGGTATAGCCACTTCGAAAGACATTTCAACACACACTTATTGTACAGTTTAGCAGTCTCACTCCTAGGTATTTATCCAAGAGAAATGAAAACATATATATATATACACACACAAAGACCGGTACACGACTCTTTATAGCTTCTTTATTTATAAAATTATAAAAATGGAAACACCCCAAATAAATGTGAATGGATAAACAAATTATGCTATTTCCAGACAACGGAATACTATTGAACAGTAAAAAGCACGTGCCACTGATACATGTAACTGTATGAATATATCTCAAAAGCCTTAGCTAGGTGAAAAGAAACAGGCACAAAGGCTATGTACAATATGATCCATTTATATAACATTCTGGAAAAGGCAAAACAATAGGAACTGAAATCAGATCAGTGGCTGCCATGGGATGGGGTGATGGAAGAGATTGACTGCAAAGAATAAGGGGAAGCCTTTGGAGGTGATGGAACTATTCTGTGTCTTGATTGTGGTGGTGTTATATGACTGTATACCTTTATCAAATCTCATTAAAAGGGTGATTTTATTGTATATAAATCAACCTGCTTTTAAAGAAAAAGTTAAAGGCAGTTTTCAACATCAGAAATTATCTTCACAAATTTAAGGATAAAGAAAACTAGGCGATAGATCAGATGAGTCCAAAGTCAAGTCCTTTGTCTTTTGACTCAGTGGTAAAAAATTTTTTTTATTGTGAGGAGATTTTTATATGTTAGAAATTAATAGTCTTTCTTATTATCAGAGTTTTGTGCCTTTACCAGTATACAACCTTCTTGTCCCAAGAACAGGATCTACCTTCATTTATCTTCATAAAGTCACCCTGTTACCTAAATATCATTATTGAATTGTCTTCATGAATATATTACAGTTTGTGTTAATTTTATTCTTAATTATGTATTCTTTGTGAGTCTTGTTGTAAATTGAGTCTTTCCTTCCATTATATATTCTAACTGGTTATTTGAAAAGAAATTTATTTTTTACATAATATGTTGATTATATAACCATTATCTTTGAAATCTCTTGTTTATAGTAATTTTTCAGTTGATTCCTTTGGCCTAAGTATGAAATCATTATTGGTATAAGCAGTGGACTTTGAATTTTATCAACTATCATTCCAGATCATGTAATCTATGACTTTTCTCTTCTATTAATATGAAGAATTACATTGACTTCCTAAAATATAAAGACATTCTTGCATATCTGGTTGAATCCCACCTGGTCACTTTGGTGTATTCTTTTAGTGTGCTGGATTCTAACATTTTTTATTTAGAATTTTTGCACCATATTTACATGATAGGTCAGTCAGTCTGTTTTTCCTGTAGTCTCTCTTTGTTAGGAACTTTGCATCAATGTTAAGCTAGCTCTCAAAAAAGAATTTGGAGGCTTTCTCTATGTTGCAAAACATTAAATAGTATTAATAATACCTGTTCTTTAAATGGTTGGAAAAATACGCCAGTGATATTATCTGTATCTGTGCCTAGCAGTAAACTGAAATAGTCTCAAATCCCTTTCAGAATAGAATTGTGTATCTTGCTTTCTTGGTCAGGTATATTCTGACTCTTCTAAAATTGTTCATTTTATACTAAATTCCTTTATTGAGCAGGTATTCTTCATGCAGATAGGGAGTGTCATTTGAGAGTTGTCCGTATGAACTGTTTTTCATTTTGAAGGATGAGTCACTACTGTGGCCTCTCCCTGCTTGTGCTTAGTAGTGGTTTATAATGCTTTGATAGGAACTGAACTTCAGTGATCATAGCCTTTAATGCGCTATTCAAATTGGAGGGGAGAGGCATGCTCCATTTTATCTCTTTATTAACAAGGAATCTCTCAGTGGGAACTTCTGCCAGCTATTAGTTTTATTAAACTACAGCCTAATAGTAAGTGTCTTTATTATGAAAGTCTAAAAAAGGTAATAATGAACTCTGGAAATATAAAGATCATTGGGTTTATTGTTTTTAGTGGACAGGGAGTGTTTGAGATCTTACTTGGTAGAGTATTCCTTATTAAGTACTGGAGAACTAGACTGATCACTTCTTAGAAATTTTCATAAAGTTTAAAATAGAGCGCCGAGAGTTTGGGTTGGAGATTTGTGGTCTGAAGCTCCTTGGCCCACTTCCTTCCGTGTGTGGTTGGCCGATTAACGCCCCGACGACAAGATAACCATGTCCTCATGCCCATAACTTTGAATGTTACTTCCTATTGCAAAAGGGACTGTGCAGGTGTGATTAAGTTAAGGATTGGGGGGTGATTTTCTGCATTATCCTTGTGGGCCTTAAATGTAATCACAAGTTTCCTCATCACAAGTCTCCTTATAAGAGGGAGGCAGAGAGAGGTCTGACTACGGAAGCAGAGATGATAGTGTTGCAGCCAGGGGCCAAGGAAAGCCAGTCTCTAGAAGTGGGACAGGTAGGGAACAGATTCTCCTCTGGAGTGTCCAGAAGGAACCCACCCTGCTGACATCTTGACTTTAGCCTCTTAAGATTCATTTTGGACTTCTGACAACAGGATGATAAATTTTGTGTTGTTTTAAGCCCCTGTAAATTTATAGTGTTTGTTATAGCGGCAACAGGAAACAATACAGTATGGGTACCTGTTAACTAAACATATGAAGGCAGGGACCTAGGCCTATGGAATTCAACTCCATATCCCAGTGCCTAGAACTGTGCCTTACATAATAAGGCACAGTATATTTGTTAATGGAGGATGGGAGGGAGAGAGGGAGGAAATATCAGGTAATTCATAACTTAATCAACATGGTGAGCATGGTGTAGGTGTCTAGCTTCTGAGTGAAGCAGAGGAAAACAGTAAGGTTGAAAACTTGAAGCCCACCCATGACCAAATAGATTTTATAGTATTGTTCTAGGACATCGCTTTTTAAAAATAGAACTCCATATGATCCACACTAACTCAAAATGATATATGTACCCCCATATCATTGTAGCATTATTTATAGTGGCCAAGATATGGAGACAACCTAAGTGTCCGTCAGCATGTTAATGGTTGAAGAAAATGTGGCATATTGTACAATGGAATATTATTCAGCCATTAAAAAAAATGAAGTCTTGCCCTTTGTGACATGGATGGACCTTGAGGGCATTATCCTAAGAGAAATAAGTCAGACAGAGAACGATAAATACCATATGATTTCACTTATGTGTACAATCTAAAAAAAAAGGAAAGAAAACCAAGCTTATAGATACAGAGGACAGACTGGTGGTTGCCAGGTTGGGGGTGAGGCAGCAAAATGGGTGAAGGGGGTCACACACACTTCCAGCTATAAAATAAGTAAGTCACAGGGATGTAATGTTACCCAAAAGGTGGGGGGGGGGAGGGGGAAGGAGGCCATTGTGTAATTAAAAAATATTTGTTTGAACAGCAGAAGATAGAAAATAACTGAGGAACCCTACAAACCAAACAATTTGAAGTTCAAGGATCCCTATCTCATTACTTGAAGGAGGAAAACACAAATGCATACACATACATAGAGAAGTATTTCAATTAAAATTCAGGTTCAGTCCTCCAGTTCCTAGGTTGTATAAGGTGCCAGGAAAGTAGTTAATTGTATTTTTACCAAGTGAGTGCAGGAAATAAACAGGGTAATGTTATTTATTTTATGACTAATTTTAATTTTAAAAACAAGTTATATGTTCACATTATACAAAAATCAAACTGGTAGTTAGCAAAAAGCCATCATCCCGCTTCTGTCCACCAGTGACTTAGTTTCCATCCTCACAGGCAACCCTGTGTTACCATTTTTTATATTGTTTCCGATATATAAACAAATAAACCTCGAAATCCTGTTTTTCTCATCTTTTTATGCAGTTCATAACATACAAGTTATATTGCTCTATAGTTTACTTTTTTCACTTTAACAATATGTGGTGGCGCAGTGGTTAGGAATCCGTCTGCCAATGCAGGGGACACGGGTTCGAGCCCTGGTCTGGGAAGATCCCACATGCCACAGAGCAACTAAGCCCGTGCACCACAACTACTGAGCCTGTGCTCTAGAGCCCGTGAGCCACAACTACTGAGCCCGTGTGCCACAACTACTGAAGCCCGCGTGCCTAGAGCCCATGCTCTGCAGCAAGAGAAGCCACCACAATGAGAAGCTCTTGCACCTCAACGAAGAGTAGCCCCCGCTCACCACAAGTAGAGAAAGCCCGCATGCAGCAACGAAGACCCAATGCAGCCAATTAATTAATTTTAAAAAACAATATGTTTTAGCTCCCTCCATATCAATGGGTAAAGAACATCTTTTTTTTAAAAATGGTTGCTAATTAGTCCATGTTTCCAGTTTACACTTCCACTGCAGTGAAGGAATGTGCCTGTTTGTCTACCAGGGAGGGACAAGCTTTTTCTGTAGAGGGTGGAAAGAAAACATTATTTAGACTTGTGGGCCATGAACGTTCTCTGTTGCATCTTATTCTTGGTTTTATTTTGTTTTGTTTACAACCCTTGAAAAACACAAAATGGTTCCTAGCCACAGGCCATATAAAAAGCAGGCCAAGGGGGCTATAGTTTACTGGTCCTCTGGGTAAAACAATTGAGAGCCAATCTAATATTATTTGTATTGCTCTTATCAGCAAGGTTGAGCGTATTAGAGCCCTTTGTATTTCCTTTTCTGTGACTATTTGTATTTTTCTTTCTTTTCTTTTCTTTTCTTTTTTTTTTTTTTTTTTTTGCGGTACGCGGGCCTCTCACTGTTGTGGCCTCTCCCGTTGCGGAGCACAGGCTCCCGACGCGCAGGCTCAGCAGCCATGGCTCACGGGCCCAGCCGCTCCGCGGCATGTGGGATCTTCCCGGACCGGGGCAAGAACCCGTGTCCCCTGCATCGGCAGGTGGACTCTCAACCACTGCGCCACCAGGGAAGCCCTGCCCATTTTCTTAGAGTTGTTGATTTTATTTATAGTAACTTTTCATATAGGGAAATTACCTCTTCTCTTGGAAATGAATCACAAATATTTTCCTCAGTTTTATCTTTTTATATTTTGCTTATAGAAGATTTTGCCATGTAGAAATTGTTTTGAGTAGTAAAATTTATCAAAGTTATTTTATGCCTTGAGTTTTAGATAGTACTTTATGCCTTTCCCATTCTAAGATTATAAAACAAAAATTTTGTGGGTTTTTTTTTTTCTGGTGCTTTTGTGATTTCATTTTATCATTTAAATCTTTGATCCACTTTCAAAGATTTATATAAATTTATTTTATAAATTTACAGTTTGTAGTGGTGTGAGGAGAATGGGTCCAACTTAATTTTTTCCCAGATAGCTCACCAGTTGTCCTAGAACCATTTACTGAATTATCCTCTATGCTTCCCTCCCCGACCCTCCATTTGAAATGCCACGTTTATTACACACTAAACTATAGTATGTATTTGGATCTATTTCTGTATATCCTGTTCCACTGATCTATCTAGACAGGCGTGCTTTTGAATTCCAACTCCTCACTAAACTGCTGTGTGAATCATATTTCATGGAGGAAATTATAGATGCAGTTAAATAAAGAAATAGCCAGATCTGTCTGCAGCCTGCACCTGTACCTTGTGCTTTGCTTTACCTCACCTCCTATTACAAAGAAAGAGCTGTCCCTGCTCCTGTGTGCCCTGGGTCTCTTCTTCCCTGGTCTACTCCTAGAGGCACCTTCTCTTCTTCATCATTAATTTCTGCCTCTTTTAGATGATTATCATGTAAACATCCCTTAAGAATAATTAAAAAGCGACCCAAACAAAAACCCGTGTCCATCTATGGCCCCATTTCTCCATTCGTCTTCAGAGTCAAGTCCATTTCTACACATTCTGTTTTCTCCTCAACCCACCCCATTCAGGCTATGGTTCCTGCCTCGTTGGTGAGGTGACTCTTCCCAAGGTCACTGGCAGCCTCCATCTGCCAATCCTAGTCATGGACTATGGGATGGACTCCTTTGCTTTCAGCTCTTGCACCTCTACCATTCATTCTACACACACTGGCCATGGTAATCTTTTTAAAAACATAAATGAAATTATGTCACAGTCCTGCTTACACACTCTCCAGAGGCTTCCCAGTACAATGATAATAAAACTCGAACACCTTTCCACAGCCTTCAAGGCTTTTTATGATTTGGCCTCTCCTGCTTCTCAGTCTCACCTCCTGTTAACACTCCCTGATCAGACTCGTAGCCTCCATCCACTCTGGCCTTCCTCTGGCCCCTAGAACGTGGCAAACCGTCTACCATCTTAGGCCTCTGCACTTGCTCTTCCCTGTGTCTAGAACGTTCTTCCCTCAGAGCTGGCTGGTTCCTTTATAAAATTCAGGTGTCAGCTCAAATGCTGCCTCTTCAAAGGAGTCACCCTTGACCATCTGGTTGAAGTAGCCCCTCCCCCCTCTTTATCCCGGTGCCCCTTAGTTTCTTCATTGCGCTTAGCACTAATGGAATTTTCTTATTTACATGTATGTTGTCTTAAGTTCCAACATCTAGACTAGGAATTGGGACCTAAGTTATGGAAAGCCAAGTTTTTGCAATGGGGCAGAGGAGTGAGTGTCTCCTTGGCGGGAGCTTCTTTTCCTGGATAGCCTCTTGAAAGTATGGGATGTGCAGCTAATAGTTATTGAAGAAAGTCTGCACTTTGGAAAAATGTCTCTG
This sequence comes from Aethalodelphis obliquidens, assembly GCF_003676395.1. Lineage (NCBI taxonomy): Eukaryota > Metazoa > Chordata > Mammalia > Artiodactyla > Delphinidae > Aethalodelphis > Aethalodelphis obliquidens. The sequence continues at coordinate 12,119,758 of NW_020837971.1, forward strand.
GGAATCTCTGCCTTTTCTAAGTCACAGACTATATTGTAAATTGTTCTGGAAGGGAAAGTGTTTTAACCCAGTTGGTGTAACTGCTAAATGTTTTACTTTAAAAACGCATACATTGAACTCTTAGAGTATTAACACCCTGAGCTCCTGTGGTATTAACTGTTTTAAAAATATAACAGTAGGGCTTCCCTGGTGGCGCAGTGGTTGAGAGTCCGCCTGCCGAGGTAGGGGACACGGGTTCGTGCCCCAGTCCGGGAGGATCCCACGTGCCGTGGAGCGGCTGGGCCCGTGAGCCGTGGCCGCTGAGCCTGCGTGTCCAGAGCCTGTTGCTTCGCAATGGGAGAGGCCACAACAGTGAGAGGCCCGCGTACTGCAGAAAAGAAAAGAAAAAAAAATATATATATATATATATGTATGTATGTATGTATGTATGTATGTATGTATACATATAACAGTAGTTGGGTAGCTGTGAAGTGATTACAGCTGCCAACAAGTAAGGGTCATAATGGTGAGAAAGAAGTCATTTCCTGCCTTACTTAGGGACGCCAGCAACAGCATGCTCCATAAACGCGTAGATGAGGTATCTTTTCGACTTTTAGTTACTTATCTGAAGTACATACTTTCCTCAGCAGTGGTAATCATCAGAATCCAATGATCATCTCCTTGGTATCCAGGAAAAAGAGGGGCTCAGTCCTTGTTTATTGAATTACACTGAACATCTAGCCTCCAAGTGTGGATTCTTTACCATATGCTGCACAGTTTAAGCTGCCTCTACCACAGTGTTTGACATAATGCAAGAATAGCAGGATCAAAAGTCACATATATGGTGTGATCTCAGTTATGCTCCATGCAGACTGAAGCTGTCTCAAACAAAGTATAATGTATTCGTGTTGTTAAATGGATAGCAAGATTATGGGATTTTTTTTTTTCTTACGACTTTTCTGTATTGGGCAAATAGGCTTATGGGCATGACTTCTGGGGCGGCCTGAGCTCTTGGGTGCCCTGCATAGCCAGTGTGTGGTGCACAAGCCCACGGCAGACTGTCCTTGCCTAATAAGCTTGTGATGGACCCTCTAGTAGCAATAGCTGCTTTACACCAGTACACTCGAAAGCACTCCCAAGGTTAAGTCAGACTCGTTCATTCCACACACACGTACTGAATGGCTGATTTTTGCCAAGGCATATTAGTTACATTAAGCATGAAGTAAACCAATAGATATGGCGCCTGTACTCAAGTTGCTTCTGGTATATTAGGAAGAAGACCCATATTAAACAACTAACACTCTCAGGCAATTCCGACTTGTGATAACGGTTATGAAAGAAAAGTATCATGTACTATGTGAGCACAGGGCAGGGGAGAGCCTAATTTAGGTTGAGTGTTTCAGGTAAGGCTGAAACCCCAACACTGAGAGGAGTTAGCCAAATTAAGAATATGCCAAACGGAGGAAACTGCATGGGAAAGGCCAAGAGGCAGAGAAGAGCGTATGAAAAGTCGAAGGAGACCAGTGTGGGCTGATGCGGCCAGGCTGGGAGAGATGGCCTGAGATACAGAAGTAGGCAGGGCGGGGGTGTTCTGTAAGTTGCAGCTTGAGAAAGGTATGCTGTGACTGAGACAGGTCAGAGATGCTGAGAAGGAAGGTGTAGCCCCCTTGAGCCTCTAAAAACAAGTCTCCTCTCCTGGGCCTCCACACAGACGCAGTGTTTGCTGTGACCTCCCGCCTCTTTTTCTAAGGCCTGGTACCATGGCCAAAGGTAACCAGGTGCCATTAGTGTGCATCACCACAACCTCTGGGGGAACCTGGTCTTTCCACGCTGAGCACATAAATGTAGTAAACGAAAGTGAGGGCACACTAGATTCAGGTGTTTAAGTTAGATCAGCCATCCACCCCAAAATATACAGATGTTCCAGTACTACGATACTTGGGAGTTGGGGTATACGGTATTCGGTTCTATTTATATTTCTAAGACCAGCAAGTAGTTGGGATGGGTTTTTCCTTCCTTCCTTCCGTCCTTCCTTTCCTTCTTCCCTCTGTCTTCTCTTCTCTTCTCTTCCTCTCCCCCCCCACTTTCTTTCTTTCATCAGTTGTTTCTTACTGAAATTAGAAGAAACATCTCTTTAATTATTGCCAATAGAGGTTAATATGAAAACAAAGTGATCATTCACCCTGCTTTGTAATCTGTGTGACCATATTTTAATACAACTAATACTCCATTATTGTCAGCCTGTGGTTGCACTGGGAAATTTTCACTTTCGGTCAGCAAGCTCATTACTGAAAACTACTATAAGAGTAATGCCCTTGAGTCATATACTTGTCTTATTGCCATGGTGTTCTCTGATAAGTGGTTCTTCCCCCAAATAAGCATACTTCATTTGCCATCTGTTTAAAATCACCACAGAATGAAAACTAATACCTTGACGCCTAAGGACATCATCTCTCTTTCCTACACTGGAATTCTGCAGAAGAATGTATTGAGCATTACTCGTTCTTTCATTCTTTTCAGATTCTTCTTAATCCTTTGGTGAAAACTCGGTGACACAACATGGCTGCAAATAAGCCGAAGGGTCAGAATTCTCTGGCCTTACACAAAGTCATCATGGTAGGCAGTGGTGGTGTGGGCAAGTCTGCTCTGACCCTGCAGTTCATGTACGATGAGGTAAGTGCCGATTTTATCATGGATATCAAAGTTGGGGCTTTCAGAGAATATTTCTCTAGCTTCGTTTTGGTGCTGTTTTGGATGGATTCCTTGAATTCTTGAAAGCTACTGATCATTTTTTTCCTGTTCAGAGTCAACATTTGTATACAACTTGATTTAACAAGTCAAGAACCCAAGGTCCTTAAAATTCTTATGCTTTTAAAAAACAAAACAGGGACTTCCCTGGTGGCGCAGTGGTTAAGAATCTGCCTGCCAGTGCAGGGGACGCAGGTTCGAGCCCTGGTCCAGGAAGATCCCCCATGCCACGGAGCAACTGGGCCCACGCGCCACAACTGCTGAGCCTGCGCTCTAGAGCCCGCGAGCCACAACTGCTGAGCCCACGTGCCACAATACTGAAGCCCGCACACCCAGAGCCCGTGCTCTGCAACAAGAGAAGCCACCGCAGTGAGAAGCCCGTGCATCACAATGAAGAGTAGCCCTTGCTTGCCGCAACTAGAGAAAGTCCGCGTGCAGCAGCAAAGACCCAATGCAGCCAAAAATTAATTAATTTTTTTTAAAAACCCTGGAAACAGTACCTATTTTTGAGCAATCTAACTGGCTTTTTTATTTTTAGTGTTTTTAATGGTGAGTCCCACCTTGAATTAAGAGAACTGGTGGATATAGTACCTAATTGAAACTTGACGTTAATATACATAAGTTGTCCTTTAATAACTTCAGTGAAAAAATCAGTTATTGTGTACTGGCATGGCACCACACTCAACACTAAGCAGGAAAAGGCGTTGTCCCTAAAATAAAATTACTAGACAGGTTACAGATTTCTGTACATGTATTTGTATCAGACTTTATTGTCCCAGAGGTAAGGTCTCAGCCTATATACAGCAATACATTCTTTCCCTAGAGGACTATTAATAAGGCTAAATGATTTAAGAGTTGGTCATCAAATTTAGGCATTGATCCTCAATTCTTCTTCCTCCCAAATAGAAGCAAAGATTTATGGTTACTCTTTCTTAATCCTCAAAAAAATCCTGTGTGGTAGGCAGTGGTTTCCCCATCTTACAGATGAGGAAACGGAACCTCAGAGAGGTTTCCCAACCTGCCCAAGAAGAGTGATCTCTGATGAGTAACTAAGTATTAAACCTAGTCTTCTAAGAAAAAAATCCTGTGGACTTTTACCACCTAAGGTCTCTTTTCATTGCCTGCTCATCAGCATTTCTTTCACACACACAGAACTCTTAAATCCATCAGTTGTGTTGCTTATGATAAACAATTTAGAGAGGGGGAAATTGAAATGGTACTTTCACTGAAATTGCTAATTTATCTGTTCAGTTCTGTTTTTCATGCTGTTCACCTTAATAGCTGCTTTTCTTTAAACTAATCCTCAAATCAGTTCCCTTCTTGACAATAGGAGGTCAAAAGTAAGAATGTTCATGTCTGACATTTGAGGAATGGTTACACTTTCATTTAATATTTATAAATATTTAATATATTATCAGATATGCTATCTGAATATTCTATTAATTATTCATATTCATAAATATTTAATATTTGTAAAATATTAGCATGTAATTGTCATAGAATGTTCTATAGCTTTTACAGTTACAAATACACTGTGCTTGATTTTTAATAATTATTTGTTGAGTGTCTTCCATGTACCAGGCATATTCCAGGCTTTGGAGATACAGTGATGAGTAGACTAATCAAGGTCCCTGCCCCCAGGGGTTAAATTCTAATAGGGGGATTTAGACATTGAGCATATAAATAAGAAAATATCAGATAATGAAAATATTTACAGGAACTAATAAAAAACCCACTGAAGTATGTGTGTATATATACCCATATGCCAACAATGATACACTGATCAAAAATATTGAGGTGAGATTTAGGGGGTAAAAGAAGTACAACTGTAAAGTTGTTTAACTGTACTATTTTAAGAAACTGGAAGTTTGGGGAGAAATTTCAAAGTTCAAGATTTGGCATTTTACAGGGTAGTATAAGCCACTTTCTTGACATGGTTCATTTTGGAGAAAGAAAAGATTTAACTGTGCTTTCAATGCTTACCTAAATATTAACTTACTTTCAAGTTATTTCCACAATTCTGACATGAAAATTTATATTTAGAGTCAGAAAGGGTTCTTAAACATTTGACAAAATATCTGTGTAGTAGTTTCTGCAGGTGTAGTGTTCTAAGTAAGAAAAAAGGCACGGTTTTCAAGCCGTCAGCGGCCTAGAGCTGTTCAGTCCCCACCACCAAATTGCCTGAAATGGAAATTTAAATGAATGTAGTGTTTACCGTTGGGGAAAACTGAATGACGGCTACATGTGACCTCTCAGTGCTATTTTGGCAACTTCATGTGGATCTATATTTCAAAATAAGAGGCTCTGAAAAGTAAGGATAATCCTTAAGGGGATGCGCTTTCACCTCTTGCAGTTTGTGGAGGACTACGAGCCTACCAAGGCCGACAGCTACCGGAAGAAGGTGGTGCTGGACGGGGAGGAAGTGCAGATCGACATCTTGGACACAGCCGGGCAGGAGGACTATGCCGCCATCAGGGACAACTACTTCCGGAGCGGCGAGGGCTTCCTCTGTGTCTTCTCCATTACGGAAATGGAGTCCTTCGCGGCCACAGCCGACTTCAGGTATGTCAGGAAGTCGTGCCGTTACACCGCAGAACAGCTTGCTCCCCAGAAACAAGCAGACCACTAGAGGCTCTTACCTGATCGCCTTTCCCTCTGCGTCTAGTCGTGTTTATTCCCTCTGTGACATCAGTGTGACTCTGTCCGCTGCATGCTTGTACTCACATCCTCGGCGCAACCTGTGTAATCCCACAGCCAGCTCTGCCAGTGCCAGCTGCACTGGAGCCTGAGTTTGTTCAAGATTCACGCAGCTGAGTTGAATAAGTCATGAAACCAAGTGGAAGTTAGCGACAAAGTAGGAGATGTGGCCAGTGATGGTTACAGAGGATCCAGGAGAGGAGAGGAGCTGGGAGGCCTTCAAGAGATAGATAACCCTGAAGGATAAGAAGGATTTCCACAGATGAGGAAAGAGGTCATTCCTGGTGGTTGAGTAAGAAACTGAAGCAAGGGTTACACAAAGCATTCCTTTTTATGTATACGTGAAACTCTCAAGAACTTAAAAGATTCTAAAAGCACCTCCTTTGCAAAAAAGCATGTCATTGAGAAACTTTAAAAATATAAATTTGTAACATTAAGTTTGTTGGCTTCTATAAGGAAGGAGTTTTGTATGTGATAAAGTGCAAAGGGAGTTTTGTAATCCTGGGAGACATGCTGAAAGTTATGTAAGTGTCAGTGATTATTCATTCATTCAAAAAAATATTTTGAGTGCTTATTATGTAGCAGGTTCTGTACTAAGTAATGGAATACATTTTGTCACCATAGCCACCAAGCCAAAGTGGTATCTCAAGGGAGTGAGGTATTTTTATGCCAAGAGAAAGAATCTTGGGCTGTTGCTGTTACAGAAAATAAGTGAATCATTCATTACTCGTCTGTTGTACCTCCAGTGTGTTGCCCCTCCCATAAATAAAAACTGTTCCTACTGACTGACCAGCAATAGGAAAGCCATTTTTGAGATCGTCTGAATGGTTATCGTAGGCACTCCACACGGTCTGACCTGCAAAGTATAGCACAATGTCAGCTCCTCTCTTTTAATTTCTTTTTATTGAAGTATAGTTGATGTACAATGTTGTGTTAATTTCTGCTGTACAGTGAAGTGATTCAATTATACATATATATACATTATTTTTTCATATTCTTTTCCATTATGGTTTATCACAGGATATTGAGTATAGATCTCTGTGCTATTCAGTGGGACCTTGTTGTTTATCTGTTCTATATATAAAAGCTTGCATCTGCCAATCCCAACCCCCCCCTCCTTGGCAACCACAAGTCTGTTCTCTATGTCTGTGGGTCTGTTTCATAGATAAGTTCATTTGTGTCATATTTTAGATTCCACATATAAGTGATATCATATGGTATTTATCTTTCTGTTTTTGACTTCACTTAGTATGATAATCTCTGGTTGCATCCATGTTGCTGCAAATGGCATTATTTCATTCTTTTTTATGGCTGAGTAGTATTCCATTGTGTGTATATATATCTATACATGTCTCTATATATACCACATCTTCATCCATTCATCTGTCGATGGACTCTTAGGTTGCTTCTGTGTCTTGGCTATTGTGAATAGTGCTGCTGTGAACGTAGGGGTGCATGTATCTTTTTGAATTAGAATTTTGTCCAGATATATGCCCAGGAGTGGGATTGCTGGGTCGTATGGTAGTTCTCTTTTTAGTTTTCTAAGGAGCCTCCACACTGTTCTCCACAGTGGCTGCACCAACTTACACTCCCACCAACAGTGTAGGAGGGGTCCTTTTTCTCCACGCCTTCTCCAGCATTTGTTATAGACTTTTTAATGATGGCCATTCTGAGCAGTGAGAGGTGGTACCTCATTGCAGTTTTGATTTGCATTTCTCCGATTGTCAACTCCTCCCTTTAGCCTTCCTGGGCCTCCCGTCACCCAGACAGGATCCGTCGTTTCCTCGTGTGTGTGCGGTATGCTTACCACAGCTGCAGCAGCACACTCGCCGCACTCTTACATGAGATTGATTTATATGTGTTTTTCCTGATATGGTAAAAACTCTTCTTATCCATTTCAGTGTCTCTAGTACCTCTGTTTGGCACAGTTGCTGGCCTATAACTTGTAGTGCTTATTAAGTGTTTGATAGAAATAAAGCGCTGTTACGTTTTTTCATTCTCACTTTCCTTCTGATAAGAATGAAGTTGGACCAGTTTGTAAAGGTGCTTTCCTATTCTAAAATTCTGTAGTAGCCTCTCAAACTCTTTAAAGGGAGCATCACTTTAAGCAAAAATGCCAATAACGATTACAATCGTCACATCAGAAACCACTGATCACAGATCACCATAACAAATATAATAATAATGGAAAAGTTTGAAATGTTGCGAGAATTACCAGAATGTGACACAGAGACACAAAGTGAGCAAATGCTGTTGGAAAAATAGTGCTGATAGACTTGCTTGATGCAGGGTGACTACAAACCTTCAGTCTGTTCAGAAAAAAAAAAAGTAGTATCTACAAAGCACAGTAAAGCAGATTGCAGTAAACAAGGTATACTTTTATCAACCGTGATAAACGTACCACATTAATGTTAACAGTAGGGGAAACTGGATGTGGGGTATATGGGAACTCTCTGTCCTATCTTCACAGCTTCTCTGTAAATCTGAAATCATTCTAATATAAAAAGTTTATTTTCAAAAAAGCATTTCGGAGGAAGTTGCATTTGATATTCACTTCGTACGTCTGCTGCCATATTTATACTCTTCTTCTGTGTATTTTTCCGAATGAAGTGAATGTGGAGCTCAAGTCATTGATGGTAGAAAAAGGAAGAAGTGCTGCTTGTTTCCTACTGGGTAATAAGTGAGCTATTTGTTATTGTCTAGAAACATAAATAACTGCTAATTGCATGTTTTGTTATTTTAACATGTAGAGATAACATTAATATTTCTTGCTCATTTTCTCTTATCCAGGGAGCAGATTTTAAGAGTAAAAGAAGATGAGAATGTTCCATTTCTGCTCGTTGGAAACAAATCAGATTTGGAAGATAAAAGGCAGGTTTCTGTAGAAGAGGCAAAAACCAGAGCCGATCAGTGGAATGTTAACTATGTGGAAACATCTGCTAAAACGCGAGCTAATGTTGACAAGGTAAAAAGGTGGCTCTACTGCTACGTCATGTTAAAAATAGGTTGATGTGCTTTAACTCGGCTCTGTTTAGTCTAGAGATTCTGTGAGACTTTCAAATAGAGGTTTAATACGTGTTGATTTTTTATGGCCCTGAATGCTCAAGTACAGCATGTTAGGAATTTACTTCACTTTGTCCTTATAGGTTCCCGAGAGGCGTTAAAACATGAGACACTGCAGCTAGATGTACCTTTTTTTTTTTTTTTTTAAAGCACTGAAAGATTCCTGACCTGAATCCCTGCCTTTTTTTTTTTTTTTCCTTATCCTGATTGGCTGGAGAATCTAGAAGGAACAATGTAAGTCCTCTGAGCTGACACCTGCCCAGCCTCACTTAAGTTCTCCCAGACCCCGGGGGAGAGGATTTTGAAATCTCTGTCATCACAGCTGCCTTCCCTACCCTCAGCCTCTGTTCTCCCCCAAGTGGAAGGGGAGCTCCTGTGTCCTCTCCCCTCATCCTCACACTGTGTTCAGATTGGCCCTTCCTGGAGACCAGGTGCAGAACACCCTTACCTCGTTTCTAGAAGCCTTCCCAGTGCTTTTCATCCTGCTGCGGGACGCCATCATCAGTATTTAGGAAGCCTGCCGGTTGCGCTGGGGCAGCACAGGTTCTGAGAGCCCTCCAGGCGGGGCCTTTTCAGCCCCCGTGTATCTAGGCTCTACTGAGTGCCTCTCAGAAACTAACGTGCAGGAGGATTGCCTATAGAGCCTGATAAACACAGATTCCTGGGTCTTCGCCAGAGATTTTGATTCGCTTGGTCTGGGGTGAGACCTGAGAATTTGCCTATCTAGCTAGCTCCTGGATGTGCAAATGGGCGGTGCGGCACACTTGGAGTAACTGCCCTAGGTGGCCGCAGGTGCTTGTGAGCTCGTCTGCTGTGGCTGTAGATTCGCAGCCCTGGTCCAGAAATCATGATGTTAAAAATTTAGAGATTCTTTCTGCCTGTTTACTGTAGGTTTTAAGACAGTGTTATTACTGTCTTAAACTGATTTTTTTTTTTTAGTCACACAGTCAGATTCCTTTAAGTCCAAGACATCTGTACAAATTGCTGTAAGATTTCTACTGAGTAGACCAGTTTCCTCTAAAGTTATGGCAAATTTAAAGTACTGATGAAATACAGTTTAAGGTTCAGCATGTTTGTTTGGGGTTTTGAAAGGCACCAATGAAGACTGTCATAGCATATGTATACTTTGTTTCCTCCTGTTTGATGTCTTGAGCAGGTTATAGAACAAACCATCGTGATCTAAGGGGAGTGGGGAGCAATAACTGTCCAAGCTCTGAGGCTCGAAGCAGTCCTGTAGTGTCACCTGCTGGCATCAGAGGCCCTGGGAGAATACGGTAGTGTGCATTATCAGAGATCTCACCAGACAGTAAGAAAAAGACCAACAACCCAATGGGAAAATGGTCGAAAAACAGATAGCCCTGTCACAGAAAAGAAATGCAAATCGTGTTTAAACTTGCAAAGAGGCTTATGAGTCTTACTTATAAAAAGGGAAGTGAAATTTTAAAATATAATGACATATTTTTTTTACCTGTCAATTGGAAAAGGGCAAGAAGGTTGATAATAATACTGTTGACAGGAGTATGGGAAAAAAAGGAACTCTCATATGTTCTTGGAAGGGCAGTCTGGCAATTATCTATCAAAAATTATGACCCCAACAATTCAAGTTCTAAAACTTTATTATACAGATAAAATTATACATCCATGCATAAGTGTATGTTCAGCAGTAGTCCTTGAAGCATTATTTGTAGAAGCAAAAGACAGGAAATATCCAAGTGTCCAGGAACAGATGGTGTGTCCATATAATGGAATACTGTACAGCTGGTGAAAAGAAGGTAGAACTTAATGTGCTGATGTGGAATGATCTTCAACATCAGTAAATGAAAAAGCAAAGTACAGAACAGCGTCTAGTTTGCTGCCATCTGTGTTTGAAACATACTCATACACACACAAGCGCACATGTATGTATATATCGGGAATATGTAAGATTCTAGTACCTGTGGTTGCCACCAGAGAGCTAAGTCACAGACGTGCATGTTTCACTGCTGTGTCCTGAAGAGTGGCTACCAGATAACGTACCTCAGTGGCTAAGGAAAAGTAACTTGCAGCAACTCTTCAGTTTCTTAAATTTGGTTACGTTGGGATTATATTTGTTTTTTGGGTTTGTTTGCTGAGGCAATGATGTAATACAGTTGTAAGAGCTGATAATACTCTTTAGTGCTTGAAGAGCCAGGCGCTGTGGCCAGCACTCACTGTTTCATCTTTAACCCTATGAAGCACAGATACTCCTCTCATGACGCCTTTTTAGGTGAGGAAATTAAGGTGCGGAGAGATTACATACCTGGCTCAAGGTCACCATGTCATAGTGGCATCTGCTGGCTCTGGGTGTGGCCAGCTCTGGAGCCAATGTTCTTCCCTGTCTATTTTACTTAAAACAATGGTTGGAATACCTGTGGCATCTCCCATGTTGTGTGTCATCCACTCCCAGGAGTCTGATCAGATTTTGCAGGATTAAGTGTTAACAGTGTCTCCTTCTATTAAATTGAGAGGTGTTTTGTCACAAAAAACAAATACTAGCTCCCGCCAGACTTTAAACGCCCATGGCTTATCCTTACCAGGATTCCAAATAGACCACTGGGTAGAAGTTTCAAAGAAGCAGATTTTTAAAACTACCCTGTGAAAAAGCTTCATGACCATCAGAATTGTTGAGCTGAGGCCTGGCCTGTCTCAGAGGAATCACTCAGAGGCTAGAGGACCATCTGGGAAACCTGCTTGGGTCCTCCCTGGGTGCCAGGTCATCTGATGACCTTGTAGTACCCTTCTAGCTAAATGCTCTGGCTCTTTAAATCGCAACTCCAAGGTTGCTCTTAATTTTAAGGAACATCTTGGGGGAAATGGAAAGAAATTAGGCAAGTAGATGTCAAAATGAAAGTATGATTTATTATGTCAAGAGAGCCAATTTTATGTTGGGGAAAGAATTTTGTTAGAAATGTAGTGTCTTGTTTTTGAAAATGTTTTTAATTTTTTTCTTTATACAAGTAATACATGAACATATGCTCATTGTATAAAGAAAAATTCATGATACAGAGGAAAAAGTATAAGGAGGAAAAGTGAGTGTCACTCCACCCGGATTCCACTCACCTCCTTTACCTGTAGGTAACCACTGCTAACACGTGTGTATCTTTCCAGACATTTACCTGCCTTTAAAGACAGGCATACAGAATCTAAGGGAGGAAAAAAAAAAGAACCTTAGGGAAAGGTTGTACTTGCTTGTTTTCCACCTGTATAAATAGGATTTGTGTGTGTGTATAGTGTATTTCTGTGGTTTGCTTTTTAAATTTCACAGTAAATAGATCTGTAGTTCTTTCCATGTCGTTGCATATAGACGTACCACATTCTTTTTAAAATCTACAAAATGTTCCATAGTTAGGAAAATGGCTGAATTATGAAAAAAGTCTACCAGTGACATTTAGGTTGTCTGCAGTGCTATTACAAACATAACACAGTGAACTGTGTGAACGTGCACCCACACAAGACCAAAAGCAAGGGTGCATTTAAAATTTTAATGACAAGTCACCCTCCAGAGAGGCTGCCTTACACTCCCACCAACAGTGTGAGGAAACCCTTTCCCCACTCCTTGCCAGTGTCAATTAAAGGAGCCTTTAAATGTCCCCAACAAGATGGGGAAATCACTTCTTTTGTGTTTCCTGATTACTACTGAGGCTGGGCAGCTTGTAGTTGATTCATTGGCCGTTTGTAGATCTTCTGTGAACGCTGAAATTACATTGATCTAATGGGGGGTTTATCTTTTTGATTCATAAGCCTGCTTTATATTAAGGACATTAATGCTTTGTCCACTATATCCTTTTGGGACAGTGTCTCCTAATGCATACCATATCTGTTTTTATCTTTTTTTTTTTTTGAATGTATAGTTGATTTACAGTATCATGTTAGTTTCAGGTGTACAGCAGAATGATTCAGTTATACATATGTATATTCTTTTCCAGATTCTTCTCCCTTATAGGTTATTACAAAATATTGAGTATAGTTCCCTATGCTATCCAGTAGGTCCTTGTTGTCTTTTTTTTTTTTCCTACAAAAGAAATAGAAATTTTTATTCAAGCCAAATTTGAGGATTATAACTGCATAGAGCATCTCAGAAAGCTCTAAGCACTGTTCCCGGTTATCTGTTTTATATATAGTAGTGTGTATATGTTAATCCCAATCTCCTAATTTAGCTCTCACCCCTTCCCCTTTGGTAACCATAAGTTTGTTTTCTGTGTCTGTGAGTCTCTTTCTTTTTTGGAAATAAGTTCATTTGTATCTTTTTTTTTTTAGATTCCATATATAAGCGATATTATATGATATTTATGTTTCTCTGGCTTATACTTCATTTAGTATGATAATCTCTAGGTCCATCCATGTTGCTGCACATGGCATTCTTTCATTCTTCCTTATGGCTGAGTAACATTCCTCTGTGTGTGTGTACACATATATATCACATCTTCTTTATCCACTCCTCTGTCAATGAACATTTAGGTTGCTTCCATGACTTGGCTATTGTAAATAGTGCTGCGATGAACATTGGGGTGCACGTATCTTTTTTTTTTTTTTTTTGCATGTATCTTTTTGAATTATGGTTTTTTCCACGTATATACCCAGGAGTAGGATTGGATCATATGGTAACTCTGTTTTTAGTTTAAGGAACCTCCATACTGTTCTCCATAGTAGCTGCACCAATTTACATTCCCACCAACAGTGTAGGAGGGTTCCCTTTTCTCCACACCCTCTCCAGCATTTATTGTTTGTAGACTTTTTGATGATGGCCATTCTGACTGGTGTGAGGTGATACCTCATTGTAGTTTTGATTTGCATTTCTCTAATAATTAGCGGTGTTGAGCATCTTTTCATGTGCCCATTGGCCGTCTGTATGTCTTCTTTGAAGAAATGTGTATTTAGACCTTCTGCCCATTTTTTCATTGGGTTTGTTTTGATACTGAGTCACATGAGCTGTTTGTAAATTTTAGAGATTAATCCCCTGTTGGTCACATGGTTTGCAGTTATTTTCTCCCATTCTGTGGGTTGTCTTTTCATTTTGCTTATGGTTTCCTTTGCTGTGCAAAAGTTTTTGAGTTTAATTAGGTCTCATTTGTTTATTTTTGTTTTTATTTCCATTACTCTAGGAGACAGATCCAAAAAGATATTGCTGCAATTTATGTCAAAGAGTGTTCTGTCTAGGTTTTCCTCTAGGAGTTGTATAGTATCCAGTCTTACATTTAGATCTTTAATCAGTTTTGAGTTTATTTTTGTGTATGGTGATAAAGAATGTTCTAATTGTATTCTTTTACATGTAGCTGTCCCAGTTTTCCCAGCACCACTTATTGAAGAGACTGTCTTTTCTCCATTGTATAGTCTTGCCTCCTTTGTTGTAGATAAACCCACGCACCTATGGTCAATTTATCTCTGGGCTTTCTATCCTGTTTCATTGATCTATATTTCTGTTTTGATTACTGAAGTTTTGTAGTATAGTCTGAAGTCAGGAAGTCTGATTCCTCCAGTTCCATTTTTCTTCCTCAAGGTTGCTTTGACTATCAGGGTCTTTTGTGTTTCCATACAAATTAAAAAATTTTTTGTTCTAGTTCCGTGAAAAATGCCATTGGTAATTTGATAGAGATTGCACTGAATCTGTAGATTGCCCTGGGTAGTGTAGTCATTTTGACAATATTGATTCTTCTGAGCCAAAAAAACGTTATATCTTTACATCTGTTTGTGTTGTCTTCAGTTTCTTTTATCAGCATCTTAGTTTTTGGAGTACAGGTCTTTTGCCTCCTTAGGTAGTTGTATTCCTAGGTATTTTATTCTTTTTGATGCGATGGTAAATGGGATTGTTTCTTTAATTTCTCTGTCTGATCTTTCGTTGTTAGTGTATAGAAATGCAACAGATTTCTGTGTATTAATTTTGTATCCTGCAACTTTACCGAATTCATTGATGAGCTCTTGTAGTTTTCTGGTAACATCTTCAGGATTTTCTATGTATAGTATCATGTCATCTGCAAACAATGACAGTTGTTTTAATTCTTCTTTTCCTATTTGGATCCCTTTTCTCTTTCTTGTCTGATTGCCATGGCTAGGTCTTCCAAAACTATGTTGAATAAAAGTGGTGAGAGGGGACATCCTTGTCTTTTTCCTGATCTTAGAGAAAATGCTTTCAGCTTTTCACTGTTGCTGTGGGTTTGTCATATACAGCCTTTATTATGTTGAGGTATGTTCCCTCTGTGCCCAGTTCCTGGAGAGTTTTTATCAAAAGTTTGGGTGCTGAATTTTATCAGAAGTTTTTTCTGCATCTATTGAGATGGTCATATGGTTTTTATTCTTCAATTTGTTGATGTGGTATAGCACACTGATTGATTTGCTCCATACCATGTCTTATTTATTTAGGCTGCGTTGGGTCTTTGTTGCTGCACCTGGGCTTTCTCTAGTTGCAGCAAGTGGGGGCCACTGTTCGCTGTGGTACGCAGGCTTCTCACTGCGGTGGCTTCTTGTTGCAGAGTGTGGGCTCAGTAGTTGTGGCTCGCAGGCTCAGTAGTTGTGGCGCACAGGCTTAGCTGCCCCACGGCATGTGGGATCTTCCTGGACCAGGGCTCGAACCCGTGTCCCCTGCATTGGCAGGCGGATTCTTAACCACTATGCCACCAGGCAAGTCCCCATACCATGTCTTTTAACTTTGCTGATTTTTACCTTTTGCCATGGAAAAAATATTAAAGATTATGTTGTCAAATTTGTTGTTTTTCCTTTGAGACTTCTGGATTCTGTGGCTTCATTAGAAAAGCTCTCCCATCCTAAACTTAAAAAGCACTTACCTAGGGCTTCCCTGGTGGCACAGTAGTTAAGAATCCACCTGCCAATGCAGGGGACACAGGTTCAAGCCCTGGCCCGGGAAGATCCCACATGCCATGGAGCAGCTAAGCCTGTGCACCACAACTACTGACCCCGCATGCCACAACTATTGAAGCTCACGCACCTAGAGCCCGTGCTCCACAACGAGAAGCCACCGCAATGTGAAGCCTGCGCTCCGCAACAAAGAGTAGCCCCCGCTCACTGCAACTAGAGAAAGCCTGTGCAAGCAACGAAGACCCAACGCAGCCAAAAATTAATAAGAAAAACACTTAACGTATAATTTTTGCTTCCTTTTTGTGTTGGCCTTTATAGTATATGTTTAATCCTTTTGAAAATTTAGTATTGTCTGTGTTGTGAACTAGGGGCTGTTAAGTACTTAAAATGAAGAAACTGGTGAAGGCAAAGGTTTACATTTAAAGCTAACGGTCTATGATGCTTTAAGAGAGATGTTTGTCATTTCTAATAATTTTTATGTTTTTTCAACTGTAAGTATTCTGAGCTAAGCATTTTGAGTCTGTGTCTAGTTTCGTTTCACTTTCATTTACGTGAGAACAGGGATTTCCTGTGATCTCTACTCTGGAATTAGAAGAGTCAAATTCTGTACATGCCAGGGGGGGAAATGGGGGGAAGGGAAAGAAGGGGACAGGAGGAAAGAGGGTGGGAGGAAATGAGGGCAAGCAGAAATTTTTTAAAAAGTTGGAAGAAGCTCTGTACTTTCGGGATTATCATTTGTCTGAGTTTATCAAAACCAGTTCTTCATTCTTACTCCAAATTACTTATTTCCTTCCACTTGGCAGTTGAAACAAGGCCTCCTTTACCTTAATTCATTAAGTTAGCTGATGTAAAGTTTAAGAGTTTTCCATTGGGTTTGCTAGTTAAGATGACCTTGGTGGTTTCCAGTAGGGATTCGTTTGCAGTTTATTGCAGATACTTATCTAAAATTAGAAATCACATCTTCTAATATCCATTCTGCAGTGATATATTCACATCAGAAAGCAGTACTGGGAGTTTTCTGCTAATCACACGTAGTTAGTTTGGAGGCTTCCTGCCCTGGCTGGTCAGCTGTGGACTTGAAGCAGAGGTGTTGCAAAATCCCCAGTCTCCAGGCCGTCAAGCTGCAGCAAGTGGGGCAAGAATTCATGGGGTTTGAACTGTCACCTACGTGTTTCAGTACATTGCATTCTTTCTGAGCTTTTATGCTCAGTCTTCCCCTTCTTTAATTATCCGTGTCCTTTTCTGTTGGTCCTGCGTCCATTTAACTCAACCCATTGGTCTGATAGTCCTTGTTTACTTTTTTAATTTTTATTTTATATTGGAGTATAGTTGATTACCTGTGTTGTGTGTCAGGTGTACAGCAAAGTGATTTAGTTACACATATGCATGCATCTCTTCTTTTTCCAATTCCTTTCCCATTTAGCTTATCGTAGAGTATTGAGCAGAGTTCCCTGTGCTATACAGAGGTCCTTGTTTACCTGTTTTAAATGTAGCAGTGTGTACATGTCAATCCCTAACTCCCTATCTATCCCTCCCCCCACCCTTCCCCACCATAAGTTCATCCTCTAAGTCTGTGAGTCTGTTTCTTTTGCAAATAAGTTCATTTGTATCATTTTTTTTTAGATTCCACATTAAGCAATATCATGTGATATTTGTCTTTGTCTGTCTGACTTAGTATAATAATCTCCAGGTCCATGCATGTTGCCGCAAATGACA
>NW_020837971.1:12136798-12231732 GCF_003676395.1 Aethalodelphis obliquidens
ACTTAGTATAATAATCTCCAGGTCCATGCATGTTGCCGCAAATGACACTGTTTCATTCTTCTTAATGGCTGAGTAATACTCCATTGTATATATGTACCAAATCTTTATCCATTCATCTGTTGATGGACATTTAGGTTGCTTCCATGTCTTGGGTATTGTAAACAGTGCTGCAATGAACACTGGGGTTCATTTCGAACCATGTTTTTCTCTGGCAATATGCCCAGGAGTGGGATTGCTAGATCATATGTTACCTCTATTTGTAGTACCTCTATTTGTAGTTTCTTAAGGAACAACCATACAGTTCTCCATAGTAGCTGCACCAATTTACATTCCCACCAACAGTGTAGGAGAGTTCCCTATCTCCACACCCTCTCCAGCATGTTGTTTGTAGATTTTTTGATGATGGCCATTCTGACTGATGTGAGGTGATACCTCATTGTAGTTTTGATTTCCTTCTCTAATAATTAGCAATGTTGAGCATCTTTTCATGTGCTTTTTAGCCATCTATATGTCTTCTTTGGAGAAATGTCTATTTAGGTCTTCTGCCCATTTTTTCGTTGGGCTGTTTGTTTTTTTGATAGAGTCACATGAGCTGTTTTTAAATTTTAGAGATTAATCCCATTGGTCACATGGTTTGCAATTATTTTCTCCCATTCTGTGGGTTGTCTTTTCATTTTGTTTATGGTTTCTTTCACTCTGCAAAAGCTTTTAAGTTTAATCAGGCCCCATTTTATTTTTGTTTTTATTTCCATTACTCTAGGAGATGGATGGAAAAGATAATGCCACGATTTATGTCAGAAAACCTGCCTAGGTTATCCTCTAGGAGTTGTATAGTATCTGGTCTTGCATTTAGGTCTTTAATCCATTTTGAGTTTATATTAATGCTTCCAATCCAAGAAAAATGATATCTTTCCATCTGTTTGTGTCCTCTTTGATTATGTTCATCAGCCTCTTACAGTTGTAGTCTTTTGCCTCCTTAGTTAGGTTTATTCCTAGGTATTTTGATGTGATGGTAAATGGGTTTCTTTAATTTCTCTTTCTGATCTTTCATTGTTAGTGTATAGAAATGCAGCAGATTTCTGTATTAATTTTGTATCCTGCAACTTTACTGAACACTGATGAGCTCTAGTAATTTTCTGGTAGCACCTTTAGGATTTTCTATGTGTAGTATTATGTCATCTGCAAACAAACAGTGATACTTCTTTTCCAATTTGGATTCCCTTTCTTTTTCTTCTCTGACTGCTGTGACTAGGACTTCCAAAACTATGTTGAATAAAAATGGCAAGAGTGGGTATCCTTGTCTCATTCCTGGTCTTAGAGGAAATGCTTTCAGCTTTTCACCATTGAGTATGTTAGCTGTGGGTTTGTCATATACCACCTTTATTATGTTGAGGTATGTTCCCTCTAGGCCCATTTTCTGGAGAGTTTTTATCACAAATTGGTGTTGCAGACAAAGCTTTTGATCAGATTCATCTATTGAGATGATTATATGGTTTTTATTCTTTAGTTTGTTAATATGGTGTATCACACTGATTGATTTGCAGATACTGTGAATCGTTGCATCCCTGGGATAAATCCCACTTGATTATAGTATATGATCCTTTTTAAGGTATTGTTGGATTTAGTTTGCAGAGTATTTTGTTGAGGATTTTTTCGTCTGTGTTCATCAGCGATATTGGTCTGTAATTTTTTTGGTGATTTTGGTGATATCTTTGTCTGTTTTTGATATCAGGGTGATGGTGGCCTCATAGAATGAGTTTGGGAGTATTCCTTCCTCTGTAATTTTTTGGAACGCTTTCAGAAGGATAGGAGTTAACTCTTCTCTAAATGTTTGATAGAATTTGCCTGTGAAGCCATCTGGTCCTGTACTTTTTTGTTGGGAGTTTTTTCATCACAGTTTCAATTTCAGTACTTGTGTTCATATTTTCTGCTTCTTCCTGGTTCAGTCTTGGGAGATTGTACCTTTCTAGGCATTTGTCCATTTTTTCTAGGTTGTCCATTTTACCGGCATATGTTGCTTGTAGTAGTCTCTTACAATCCTTTGTATTTCTGTGGTATCAGTTGTAACTTCTCCTTTTTCATCTTTAATTTTATTGATTTGAACTCTTTTTCTTGATGAGTCTGGCTAAAGGTTTATCAATTTTGTTTATCTTTTCAAAGAACCAGCTTTTAGTTTCATTGATCTTTTCTGGGTTTTGTTTCTATTTCATTTATTTCTGCTCTGATCTTTATTTCTTTCCTTCTACTAACTGGGTTTTGTTTGTTTTTCTTTCTCTAGTTGCTTTAAGTGTAAGATTAGGTTGTTTTGAGATTTTTCTGTATTTTGTATACAAGATATATTTTGTATAGCGATAAACTTCCCTCTTAGAACTGCTTTTGCTGTGTCCATTTTGGATTGTCATGCTTTCGTTTATTTGTCTTTAGGTATTTTTTGCTTTCCTCTGATTTCTTCAGTGATCCATTGGTTGTTTTAGTAGCATATTGTTTAGCCTCCACGTGTTTCTGTTATTATAGTTTTTTTCTTGTACTTGATTTCTAAGCATTGTGGTCAGAAAAGATGCTTGATATGATTTCAGTTTTCTTGAATTTGTTTTTAGTCTTATCAAGTTTTATTCTAGAAGTAATCATTTTTTTAATCCAGAATGCAAAAGTGTGATGCATAGAAGTTATTCATCCACTCATCACTATTTGTGTACAGTGAGTCCACATCCTTCTAGGCCCTTCAGTGTGTACTCAGACATTTGTTATTGACATTGAACTTAAGGTTACAGTAGTAATTTTTAAATTATTAGGCTAATATCTCCCATTATTTGCCAGTTTCTAGACATCAAACATCCTCAAATATAGTGCAAGAAACAAAATTGTTTTCTAGTGCCTGGTATCAGAACGATAAAGGAAGCAGTCATTTTCCACAGCTGTTTTTTTAAAACAGGGCTGAAGAAAACCAGGTTATTAAATGTAAATTTTATCAAACACAAATTACTTTAAAATTTAATTGATAAAATACATTTACTAATTATAAATTTCTCAAATGTAACCTACTGAGTTTCATATCTTTGGAGCTAGCCTCACTTGTAGTGCTTTTTTCATTTTTATCTTGAAAATTCAGACAGAAAGATTAGGTTATATTATGTAAACACATTTTACCAAATTCATTTTTCCCATTTTCTCAGTATACTTGGAGAAGCAGGCTTTAGTTGGGTGCTTTCCTCTCTCTGTACTCCCCAAGCAAGAGCTCCTAAATATTCCTATAATATTCCCCAGGTTTACTGTTGTGAATCAGAGAAATTCCAGGCACATATGATCTACTTGGTTTATTTATCCTATTTTCTTCTTTCTAGGTATTTTTTGATTTAATGAGGGAAATTCGAGCCAGAAAGATGGAAGACAGCAAAGAAAAGAATGGGAAAAAGAAGAGGAAAAGTTTAGCCAAGAGAATAAGAGAAAGATGCTGCATTTTATAATCAAAGCCCAAACTCCTTTCTTATCTTGACCATACTAAGAAATATAATTTATAAGCTTTGCCACTGAAGGCTCAATTGACTGAAATTACTTTAACATTTTGGAAATTGTTATGTGTCTCTAAAAGCATGAATTGGAACTGCACTGAGAGTCAAATTCACTTAAAAAAGAAATTAATGTGGCTTCACCAAGAAGCAAAGTTCAACTTATTTCGTAATTGCCTACATGTATCACAGTCCTGAATGTAGCGTGGGCACCTGTGTTTTGCTGGCAGTCTTTCTTGAACTATTCAAGAGGTGAGATGGGGGTGGGCAATGGGAGGAAAGGCTACTTCCTCTGGTTTATTATAAAGCTTAAATTTTATATCATTTTAAAATGTCTTGGTCTTCTACTGCCTTGACAGATGACAATTGTGAACATGATAGTTAAACTGTACCACTTTTTTTAACCATTGTTATGCAAAATATAGAAGAAAAAGTTACTGGCATGATTGTTGCATATAGTTCAATTGAGAGTAATTCATCTGTGAATCTGCATTAATTACCCGGTGATTAACTTAGAAAAGTGGTGTAAACTTGTACATGGAAATTTTTTAATATGCCTTAATTTAGAAACCTAAAGATAACCCACTTACATCATTCTGGGTGTGTCCTCACTGTGCCGTGGGCCCATTGCCCATGTGTCCTGGTGAGAGAATATATGTCAGGATGGAGGACAACGTTTGTGTAGAAGATTCTCGAGAAATTACTGGTAGGAGTCTGTCCAAATTTAAACTGTGTGCCATACTCTGGTTCCTGCAAGTAAGGTTCCAGAGCTTCTTGATTGCTTTTAACTAAGTGTAAGGTAGTTTAAAATGAAGGCCCAGCGTCTACTTGTAAGATAATTTTAGACTATGAGCATTCAGTACCAGTTATGTCTCAGTGAACCCTCTTTAAGATGCTGGTCCCTGGAAATCCCTTTCTGCAAGTGGTGAGCATGTGTTAAGATTTTGATCTCCTTGGAGTGTAGAGCACAGGAAAAGCGTGGACAGTGCTAATGCGTTTTGCACTAGAACACTTCAGAAGAGTCGTGCTCACCATCTGGTAACTTCTATATTTGTATTCCCGAGGTTACAGTTTGTACGGGAGTTACTGGGATTATTTGTAGGCTGTGTTCGTAATGAATAACACTGTCTCTACGTTTTCCTAAAGTTAACATCGAACAACCAAACCCAAGGATAGTGCAGAAAACATGTCTGGCACCAAACAGTAGGCTGTTTTCCCACTGTATGGCGTGCCCGCTGGAGGGCCATGATTTCAATGGGAGATTTACCACTGTCAGATTTTTCTTTTCTTTGTAATGGGACTAGGACAGTTTGATTCAACAAAGTTTTCGTTTCTTTTTGCTCAGTCCTAATTTCAGCAAGTCAAAGATGTGTTCAGGCATTCCAGGTGACAGATGTGTACGTAAAGTTAACAAAAACAGGCTATTTAGGAACTGAACTCTTTAGATATTACGTCCGGCTTGTCATATTAAATATTTGTCCTTAAAGGGTTTGAGATGTACATCTTTCATATTTTTCATAGGCTGTGCCATGTGCAGAATTAAAGTTACCAATGTAAGCGCGGCCCCGTGGGCCCAGCGATCTCCGTGTGTACTTGTTGCAGTCTCATTTAACCAGGGGTCCTAACCACTAACATTGTGACTTTGCTTTGAGACCTTTCCTCTCCTGGGTACTGAGGTGCTATGAAGCCAAACGACAAAGATGCATCACATGTCTTAGGCTGATGCCACTACCCGATCGGTTTATTTGCAATTTGAGCCATTTAAAGACCAATAAACTTTCTTTTTTTAAATGTTTGTGGTGTTACTTGATGTTTACAATTCAGATTTATCAACCTGGGCATCCTTACCAGAGACTTGACTACAACTAAATCTTTTGAGCCATTAGTTTAGGGACTTCTGTGTGAGAAGAATTCTGTGCCAGATTTCCTCAGTCAGGATCATCATTGCTTAGGTTTAATCAAGGCTCAGAAATGGAGGAGCCCCATGTGCAGAATTGCAGGGAAGACGCTGTCTTGAAAGTCACAAATGTATAACTGCTTTTAGAATACTACTCCACGCTGGAGTGGGTAGGTGGCAGCTTTATATTCATTTTCTAAATCGGAATGAGTGCCAGGGATGCTTGAATTTCCAAATTGTGGCAGGAGAAACCACCCCCTTACCATTTCATCACACTTCAGGCCATCCTCTCTCATTTGATGTCTGCTGGGCAATTGTGGCCTATTAATCACCCAGCCTATGGGTTAGAAACGATCTGGCCCAATACTGAACACAACCCCTCAAAATCCAATTCATTTTAATTTCCTACTTAACTCATAAGCAGTGCCAGAACGAACACATTTAAGTTATAAATGGCATCATTTTAAATCTCACTGTGTGGACCCATTTTTAACACCAATAATGGGCATGATGTTAGATGTTAGGTTCCAAACAAAGCTTAGATTAAATTGTCTCAAAGTGAATCGGAATGTCATGTTCAAAATTCTGTGACAAGGATGTAAAAAAATTTGGCAGCCTCATCTAACTGCCCTAAGAGTAAAACTATTTACCAAAACTTCCTCTAAACTTTTCAAAGTAATCCACTGTTAGAGTAGATTCACCTGGCTGCCCACACAGGAGGGGAAGATAGCCATGAAGTCCTAAGGGTTGGCATGGGCTAAGGAGTCTGAATTGCACCTGAAGCTAATGGAGAACCAAAGTCCCCTTTAGCAAATTACTTTGGAAGTGTAGAGTGGCAGGTCAATGGAGGTCTTCCTTCATGACCTTAGTTTTTGATAGGTTTTTATGGACCACCTACTGTGGGCACTGCTGGGAATACAACAGATGGAAGGACAGACATTCACACTGAAGAAAGTACCTGTGTGTTCCATGCATAAGGAAAGGAAAAGAAGTTTTTAAAGAATAAGAGATAAAGTCTAGGTCTCCTTACACGGGGCTAGACCCCCTATTTGTTACATTTGTAAATTCATATAATAGCAAACACAGTGTATTCTGTATGTGCCGTGCACGGCCTGCAGGATCTTAGTTCCCTGACCAGGGATCAAACCTGGGCCCCCTGTAGTGGAAGCACACAGCCCTAACCACTGGACTGCCAGGGAATTCCCTGTATTTTTTAACCTAATATTAACCCTGTGAGGTAGGTGCTGTCCTTAGCTCCTATTTTGCAGAGGGAAAAACTGAGGCATAGAGCTGTTGAATAACTTGCCCAGGGCCACAAAGCTGGTAAAATTATTAACTGGGATTGGAAGCAAAGAAGTCTGGCTCCCGAGTCCATGCTCTGAATCACCGCACAGAGGAGTAGAGTGGAGACTATAATTATTCAGTGGCCCCGTACTATTGTGGGAAACATCCAGGATTCCCCCAAGGCTGCAGCCACCTAGTCAATGATTGCCTTCAGAGAGTTTGCAGAGGTTGCTATGAACAGAAGAGGCCTCTTGCGCTTACAGCCTGGTTGCTAAGAGAAAGATCAAGTGTGGGAAGGAAAACCTTGTGCAGAGCTCAGCTCTGGAGTCAGCCTTACAGTGCTTTTTCCATAACATCAGTAAAGAGGCAGCATTCTTTGGCAGGCCAGAAACCTTCATCCCGTATTTCTTTAACTACAAAATAATTTCCCAGTCCTTTGCTCAAGCAGCCCTGAGTGCAGCTGTTGTGGACAACTGCCTATAGACAGGAGGTGGGCGGGGAGGGACATTCAGCCGTCTGTATTCTCAGTCCTTACAGAAGCACCATTTATGGGGAGAGAGAGGGGCCCAGAGAGCATCTAACGTCTGTTGAAGAGAAGCCATGACAGTCCAGTGGTTAGGACCCCACACTTCACTGCTGAGGGCATGGGTTTGATCCCTGGTCGGGGAACTAAGATCCCAACAGCCGCGCGGCCAAAAACAATCTGTTGAAGAGAGGCCCTGAGACGTGTGATAACTTGCACAAGTAATCTGATAGAAAAACAAGATCACTTTTGTCAAAAGCCCCAAGGAAAGCCAACAGCTGAAGCGTTTAGGTGCTCACAAGCTCCTAGCAGTTAGGAAATGCTCCTAAGGGCAAAATGTTCACAACAGCCAAAAAGTAAGAGTCAAGCCTTGTTGAATTAGAAGAGAAAGGAGCAGGTATGAGAGCTAACTTCTGGGCCTTTGCTGGGAGAGGGCTTCTCTACGGAGGAAGCGCAAGGAATTGCAGGCTGTCGCCCTGAGTGTTGCACCGTCACATGCCAAATCTGTTTGTTTATGGACTGATCTTTGTGAAGGACGCCAATTCGGTGGAAAGCTACTTAGATAGTTTTCCTGGACCCTAGAAGTCGGCTTAGAGGGGACCTTAGAATTCGCTTTGAACTTAATCTCCATGCCTCCTTAGTCCCCTCCAGTCCGTGACAATTTCTAATAAGTAGAGATGGACCGAAAGTGTGTTGGGTACACACCCTGTGACATAGAAGGCACTCAATAAATGTGACTCTCACCAGCAACATGTCTAAATCCCACTCCTGTTCAAGGCCCACCTCAGATATCCCTCCTCTTTGCAGTTGGTAGACAGTTGGGATACAAAGTAGTGGGTGGGTCTTATAGTCAAAAGGTATGTGGTTTGTTGGCCAAGGTGGGGGGAAAAACACATTCGGGGGGGGGCAATATGGCAGGATCTACTCAAATATAAAAAGCACATACCTCAATATTCACAAAATTCCCTTTTTCTCTCTCTCTCTAAGGAAACAATTGCACATGTGCCCAGAGTCATGCACAAGGTGGTTCACTGTAGCATTATTTACTAAGGAACACTGAGAACTGCCTAAATGTCTAGGAACTGAGGAATGGCTAAATAAACCTAACATAGTCAGACAATCAACGCTATACAGCAGTTCAAAGGAACAGACTAGAGATATTTATCAGCAGAGAGATCTCTGCAATATTCTTGGGTCAAAAATGCATCTTGCACCACGATACAAACATTACAACTTTTTGGCAAAACCCATATACAAACAACACCATGTACATGCTCTGAGTTTATCTTGAGAAAGCTATTTTTAATCTAGATGGATATACCTGAAATACGTAATAATGGTTACCCATGAGAGGATGGTGAAAAGGGAAAGGATTTGAGGGTTTAAACTTTATCTTCGTTTTTAAATGAAGAATGCAATCATGTATTATGCATATAACTGAAATTAATTTTCTTAAATATTACATGTAGCCAAAAAAGGCCATATAACTAGAATATATAGAGAACTCTCAAAACTCAACATTAAATAATTAGAAAATGGACAAAAGACATAAACAGATATTTCATTAAATGGCAAATAAACACATGAAAAGATGTTCATCATCATTAGCCATTAGGGAAATGCAAATTAAATACACTATCAAGAGAGTTAGAAGACAAATCGCCCACCAAGAGAAAATATTTGCAAAAGACACACCTGTTAGAGGACTGTTATCCAAAATATGCAAAGAACTCTGCAATCTCAACAATAAGAAAATAAGCCAATTTTAAAACTGGGCCAAAGACCCTAACAGACACTTCACGAAAGAAGATTAACAGATGACAGGGACTTCTCTGGTGGTCCAGTGGTAAAGAATCCGCCTTCCAATGCAGGGGACGCAGGTTCGATCCCTGGTCGGAGAAATAAGATCCCACATGCCGCAGGGCAACTAAGCTGGCGCGCCACAACTACTGAACTCGCATGCCTCAATGAGAGAGCCCATGTGCCGCAAACTACAGAGCCCACGTGCCCTGGAGCACGTACGCCACAACTACAGAGCCCACGTGCCCTGGAGCCCGTGCGCCACAACTACAGAGCCCACGTGCCCTGGAGCCTGTGCACCACAACTAGAGAGAGAGCCCACACACCACCAATAGAGAGAAGGTTGTGCACAGCAACAAAGACCTGACGCAGCCAAAAAAATAAAGAAAAATTTAACAATTTATATATAAATTCAAGGGATTCAGAATAGCCAAAACAGTCTTGAAAAAAAAAGTCCTGATTTCAAAACTTACTACAAAGCTAGAGTAATCAAGTCTGTGGTACTGGCATAAGAACAGACAAATAGATAACAATAGAATTGAGAGTCCAAAAACAAATCCTCACATTATAGTCAATCCCTCTTGAACAAGGGTGCCAAGACAATTCAATGGGAAAGAATAGTTTTTCAACAAAATGGTTCTGGGACAACAGGACAGCCACAAATAAGAGAAAGAAATTGTATTCCTTCTTCATACCATACACAAAAATTAACTCAAAATGGATCACTGACCTAAAATGTGAGAACTAAACTACAAAATTCTTAGAATAAAAGAAGTAAATCTTTATAACCTTAGATTAGGCAAAGCCTTCTACACTATAACACACACACCAAAAAAAGCAAAATTGAACCATCAAAATTTAAAACTTTTGTGCTTCAAAGAATACCACCAAGAAAACATAAATACAACCCACAGAATGGAAGAAAATATTTGCAAATAATATATCTGATAAGGAACTTGCATCTAGGCTATATATTTAAAAACTCAACAATAAAAGGCAAATGACCCAATTTAAAATGGACAGAAGATCCAAAAACATTTTTTTCCTAAAAAAAAAAAAATGTAAATAGCCAATAAGCACATGAAAAGATGCTCACAGACAGAATCAAGATGGTGGACTAGAAGGACGTGGAGCTCACCTCCTCCCACATATACATCAAAAACACATCTACAGGGACTTCCCTGTAGATGGCGCAGTGCTTAAGAATCCAGCTGCCAGTGCAGGGGACACGGGTTCGAGCCCTGGTCCGGGATGACCCCACATGCCATGAAGCAACTAAGCCCGTGCACAACTACTGACCCTGCTCTCTAGAGCCCACGAGCCACAACTACTGAAGCCTGTGCACCTAGAGCCTGTGCTCCACAACCAGAGAAGCCACTGCAATGAGAAGGGCTACAAAGAGTAGCCCCTGCTCACTGCAACTACAGAAAAGCCCGTGTGCAGCAATGAAGACCCAATGCAACCAAAAATAAAAATATTTTTTAAAGTTAAAAAAAATTAGAAAAAAACCAACACATCTACATGTGGAACAATTCTCACAGAACAGCTATTTAACACTGGCAACATATCTCAGACACCCAAAAGTGCAAGCAATCTCCACAATAAGGGGTGGAATGAGAGGAAAAGAAAAGAAAAGGAATCAGGGACAGGATCTGCACCCTTGGGAGGGAAGTGTGAAAGAGGAAATGCTCCTGCACCCTGGGAAGGCCCTTCACTGGAAGGGAAATCAGCCAGGACAGAAAAGGAGCTTCTGAGGCTGGGAGGAGAGTGCAACAGCCGGTCTGAGGCAGGCAGAGGAGAGCGAGACCTGAACAGAGGGCCCGTGCCACCTCTCTGCACTCCCCAGCCTGAGACTCACATCAGCTGGTGCATACAGGGGCAGGATGCTGAAACTCTGGCTTCAGAGGACAGACACAGGGAGAGGACAGGGTTGACTGCATGAAAGCAGCCTGAAGGGGCTAGAGCATGGCACAGGCTGCAACTGGCGGCTTAGGTGGAAGACGACCAGGCCCACGGCAGAAGCGAAGCACCGCTGTTAAGGGGCACACGAAGGGAGGGGCAGGGCCCTCCACAGCAGCCTATGTCTCAGCGTGCTCTCAGCTGGCGTGGTGCCACCTCTATGAGCTTTGGGATCACTCAAGCACCAGGGGCTGGCCCACACGTGGAGGTGGGGCTGAGATCAGAGCTGAGGGGCCGCATGACTCAGGAAGCAGGGCTGAAATCTGAGCCCTCTCCCCACAGCATGCCATCCATGGATTTATGCCACCACCAGCAGCTTTGTAAGCTCAGTGCCTGTGGGGCATTCAAGTGGACTACAGGTGCTCCCTCGGCTGGGATGGGTCTGGCCTTAGCAGCTGTGGGCTCTGCGGGTACACACACTTGGAGGCTGGGCTGGGGGCTGGGCTGTTTCCACAGCTCCCACAGCAAATCCAGGTGCGTGACTCCTGTGGTCCTGATACCGGACTTCAGTGGATCTGCGCCTACAGATCAGCGCTGGTGGCTTTGGGAACACAGCACCCGAGGGACATCCAGGCCAACTGCCTGCATCCCCACAGTAGAGGTGAGGCCAAGGGCAGTGTGAACAACAGTGTCCTGTGTAAGTCCACACAACAGGTGTCAGGTGACAGCACAGAAAATACTCCTGGGTGCAAATCTCCAGCGGAGGAATCCTTGGGGCTCCTGTCCCAGCAGGACCACTCCAATCCTTCCTGCCTCAAACCGAAGCTCAGAAACAGATGTGGAGGCTTCTACTCCAACAGCTGGGAAGCACATCCTGCCCCTGACAGGGCTGTGACAACCACAGAGCAAAGAGGCGGCCTTGCTCAACAGCCAGTGCAGGCTGTGGTCATCAAAACACCAGTCAAACCCCCTATCAAGGGGATAATGGCTAGCACACACTGAGGAAAGATGCAGCAGACACCCCTACTAAAAACAGCCCTCGCAACAAAAATATTAGACGCGCGGAGGCCACACAGGGACACTCCCACATATAAGCAGCACTTTGAGACCACAGTAGATCACTGTTTCTCCTAAATTCATAGAGTAAGAGAAATATAAGTAAAATGAAGAAGCAGAGGAACCACTCCCAACTAAAAGATCAAGAGAATTCTCCTGAAAGAACAATGAAACAGAACTATTCAGTCTAATACATACTGAGTTCAAAAAGGAGATAATGAAAATACTGAATTAAGAAAGGTTCCCAGTAGAAATGCAGATTACTGTAGGAACTAGAAAATATAAAGGACAGCCAAGAAAAATTAGAGAACTCATTTGCCAAGACAAAAGCTATGCTAAAGGCAATGAACAGAAGACTGAATAATGCAGAATAAATAAGTGATCTGGGAGATAAAATAATGGAAATAAACCAATCAGAACAGCAGAAAGAAAGACGAATAAAAATGAAAGCAATAGGAGTCCTATGGGATAATATAAAGCATGTCAATCTATGTATAATAGGGGGCCCAGAAGGAGAAGAGAAAAGGGGATCAAAAAGGTATTTGAAGAAATTATGGCTGAAAACTTCCCTAACCTAAAGAAAGAAACAGATGTCCAAGCACAGGAAGGACAGAGGGTCCCAAACAAGATGAACCCAAACAGACCTACACCAAGGCACACTGTAATTAAAATGGCAAAAGTTTAAGAGAGGATTCTAAAGGCAGCAAGAGAAGAAGAGATAATTACAAGGGAACCCTCATAAGGACATGAGCTGATTTCTTTACAGAAACGTCGCAGGCCAGAAGGGAGTGGTAAGACATATTCAAAGTCCTAAAAGGGAAAAATATGCAACCTAGGATACTCTACACAGCAAGAATATAATTTAGAATAGGAGAGAGAAAGAATTTCTCAGACAAGCAAAAACTAAAGAAATACAGCAGTACTGAACCTACCCTAAAAGAAATATTGAAAGGTCTTCTCTAAATAGAAAAGAAGCAAGAATCTATGGGAAAGAGAAAATCACAATTGGAAACTAAATCACTCAAATAAGACAGTACACAAATTGAAAAAATAAAAATATTTTTGTGAAAGCAATGATAACCACAATGAACAGCAAAAAGATAAACATGAAGATGTAAAAGAGGACATCAAAATCATAAAACACTGGGGAGGAGAGTAAGAAAATGTAGATTTTGTTTTTTTAGAATGTGTTTGAGCCTATATGACAATCAGTCTAAAGCAAGTAGCCATAGGAAGGGATTAACATACTTGAGAAACACGGTAACCACAACTCAGAAACATACAATAGATTCACAAAAATCAAAAAGAACACAAGCATAATACAAAAGAAAACTATCAAGCCGCAACAGGAGAAACAAAATGAAAAAGAAAGGAAGAAGAAATACAAAATCAACTGGATAACAGGTTTAAATGGCAATAAATACGTATCTATCAATAATTACCTTAAATGTCAATGGACTACATGCTCCAGTCAAAAGACAGAGTGGCAGATTGGATGAAAAACAAGAGCCTACAGTATGCCGCCTATAAGGGACTCCTTCTCTGTTTCATTGTCCTTCTTTATCTTTCTTAGTGGTCTATGTTTTAAAGTCTATTTTGTCTGATATGAGTATTGCTACCCCCACTTTGTCATTTCCATCTGCATGAAATACCTTTTTCCATCTCCTCTCTTTCAATCTAAGTGTCCTTTAACCATACATATGTATATGTATGGCTGAATCAATTTGCTGTGCATCTGAAACTAACACATTATAAATCAACTATACTCCAATATAAAATAAAGATTTTTTTAAAAAGCAAAAATAAACAAATGGGACTTAAACTTATAAGCTTTTGCACACCAAAGGAAACCATAAAGAAAATGAAAAGACCACCTACAGAGAGGGAGAAAATATTTGCAAATGAAGCAACCAACAAGGGATTAATCTCCAAAATATACAAAGAGCTCATGCAGCTCAATACTAAAAAAACAACTAACCCAATCAAAAAAACAAACAAAACAAAAGGCAGAAGACCTAAATAGACATTTCTCCGAAGAAGACAACAGATGGCCTAATAGTCACATGAAAAGATGCTCAACATCACAAATTAACAGAGAAATGCAAATCAAAACTACAATGAGGTACCACTTCACAACAGTCAGAATGGCCATCATTAAAAAGTCTACAAACAACAAATGCTGGAGAGGGTGTGGAGAAAAGGGAACCCTCCTGCACTGTTGGTGGGAATGTACATCGGTGCAGCCACTGTGGAAAACAGTACAGAGGGTCCTCAAGAAAACTAAAAATAGAGTTGCCATATGATCCAGCAATCCCACTCCTGAGCATATCTCCAGACAAAACTATAATTCAAAAAGATAACATGCCCCCCAACATTCATAGCAGCACTATTTACAATAGCCAAGACATGGAAACAACCTAAATGTCCCTGGACAGATGAATGGTAAAGAAGATGTGGTATATGTATATACAATGGAGTATTACTCAGCCATAAAAAAGAATGAAATAATGCCATTTGAAACAACATGGATGGACCTGAAGATTATCATACTAAGTGAAGTCAGGATGAGAAAGACAAATACATATGATATCACTCATGTGTGCAATCGAAAATATGACACACACAGAGACTGGTTCAAGATAGTGGAGTAGAAGGACGTGCTCTCACTCCCTCTTTCAAGAACACCGGAATCACAACTAACAGCTGATCATCGACAGGAAGACACCGGAACTCACCAAAAAAAGATACCCCACATGCAAAGACAAAGGAGAAGCCGCAGTGAGACGGTAGGAGGGGCGCAATCACAGTAAAATCAAATCCCATGACTGCTGAGTGGGTGACTCACAAACTGGAGAACACTTAGACCACAGAAGTCCACCCACTGGAGTGAAGGTTCTGAGCCCCACGTCAGGCTTCCCAACCTGGGGGTCTGGCAACGGGAGGATGAATTCCTAGAAAATCAGATTTTGAAGGCTAGTAGGAATTGATTGCAGGACTTCGGCAGCACTGGGGGAAACAGAGACTCCACTCTTGGAGGGCATGCTCAAAGTAGTGTGCTCATCAGGAACCAGGGGAAGGAGCAGTGACCCCAGGGGAGACTGAACCAGACCTACCTGCTAGGGTTGCAGGGTCTCCTGCAGAGGTGGGGGGAAGCTGTGGCTCACCAAGGGACAAGGAAGTTCTGTGGCAGCAGAAGTTCTGGGAAGTACTCCTTGGCGTGAGCCCTCCCAGAGTCCGCCATTAGCCCCACCAAAGAGCCCAGGTAGGCTCCAGTGTTGGGTTGCCTCAGGCCAAACAACCAACAGGGAGGGAACCCAGCCCCACCCATCAGCAGACAACTAGATTAAAGTTTTACTGAGCTCTGCCCACCAGAGCAACAGCCAGCTCTACCCTCCACCAGTCCCTCCCATCAGGAAACTTCCACAAGCCTCTTAGATAGCCTCATCCACCAGACGGCAGACAGCAGAAGCAAGAAGAACTACAATCCTGCAGCCTGTGGAACAAACCACACATTCACAGAAGGACAGACAAGATGAAAAGGCAGAGGACTATGTACCAGATGAAAGAAGAAGATAAATCCCCTGAAAAACAACTACATGAAGTGGAGATAGGCAACCTTCCAGAAAAAGAATCCAGAATAATGATAGTGAAGATGATCCAGGACCTCGGAAAAAGAATGCAGACAAAGATCAAGAAGATGCAAAAAATGTTTAACAAAGACCTAGAAGAATTAAAGAAGAAACAAACAGATGAACAATACAATAACTGAAATGAAAGATACACTAGAAGGAATCAATAGCAGATTAACTGAGGCAGAAGAATGGATAAGTGACCTGGAAGACAGAATGGAGGAATTCACTGCCACAGAACAGAATAAAGAAAAAATAATTAAAAGAAATGAAGACAGCCTAAGAGACCTCTGGGTAAACATTAAATGCAACAACATTTGCATTACAGGGGTCCCAGAAAAAGAAGAGAGAAAATATTTGAAGAGATTATAGTTAAAAACTTCCCTAACATGAGAAAGGAAATAGCCACCCGAGACCAGGAAGCACAGCGAGTCCCATACAGGATAAACCCAACGAGAAACATGCCGAGACACAAAGTAATCAAATTGGCAAAAATCTAAAACAATGAAAAAGTATTGAAAGCAGCAAGGGAAAAACGACAAATAACATACAAGGGAACTCCCATAAGGTTAACAGCTGATTTCTCAGCAGAAATTCAAATGCCAGAGGGAGTGGCATGATATACTTAAAGTCACTATACTTAAAGGGAAGAACCTACAACCAACATTACCCTACCCAGCAAGGATCTCATTCAGATTCCATGGAGAAATCAAAAGCTTTACAGACAAACAAAAGCTAAGAGAATTCAGCACCACCAAACCAGCTCTACAACAAAGCAACTTCTCTGTGAAACACAAGAGAAGAAAGGGACCTACAAAAACAAACCCAAGACAATTAAGAAAATGGTAACAGGAACATACATATCAATAATTACCTTAAATGTGAATGGATTAAATGCTCCAACCAAAAAATACAGGCTTGCTGCATGGATATAAGACAAGACCCATATATACGCTGTCTACAAGAAACCCACTTCAGACCTCGGGACACATAGAGACTGAAAGTAAGGGGATGGAAAAAGATATTCCATGCAAACAGAAATCAAAAGAAAGCTGGAGTAGCAATACTTAGATACAATAGACTTTAAAATAAAGAATGTTACAAGAGACAAGGAAGGACACTAAGTAATGATAAAGGGATCAATCCAAGAAGAAGATATAACAATTATAAATACATATGCACCCAACATAGGAGCACCTCAATACATAAGGGAACTGCTAACAGCCCTAAAAGAGGAAATCAACAGGAACAAAATAATAGTGGGGGACATTAACACCTTATTTAAACCAATGTACAGATCATCCAAACAGAAAATTAATAAAGAAACACAAGCTTTAAATGACACAATACACCAGATAGATTTAATTGATATTTATAGGACATTCCATCCAAAAAAAAAGCAGATTACACTTTCCTCTCAAGCGCGCACGGAACATTCTCCAGGATACATCACATCTTGGGTCACAAATCAAGCCTCCGTAAATTTAAGAAAACTGAAATCATATCAAGCATCTTTTCTGACCACAATGCTATGAGATTGGAAATCAATTACAGGGAAATAAACGTAAAAAACACAAACACATGGTGGCTACACAATACGTTACTAAATAACCAAGAGATCACTGAAGAAATCAAAGAGGAAATCAGAAAATACCTAGAGACAAATGACAATGAAAACACGACGATCTAAAACGTATAGGATACATCAAAAGCAGTTCTAAGAGGGACGTTTATAGCTATACAAGCCTACCTCAAGAAACAAGAAACATCTCAAATAAACATTCGAAACATACACCTAAAGGAACTAGAGAAAGAAGAACAAACAAAACCCAAAGGAGACAGAAGGAAAGAAATCATAAAGATCAGAGGAGAAACAGAAACAAAGAAAACAACAGCAAAGATCAATAAAACTAAAAGCTGTTTCTTTGAGAAGATAAACAAAATTGATAAACCATTAGCCAGACTCATCAAGAGAAAGAGGGAGAGGACTCAAAGCAATAAAATTAGAAACAAAAAGGAGAAGTTACAACAGACACCGCAGAAATACAAAGCATCCTGAGAGACTACTACAAGCAACTCTATGCCAATAAAATGGAAAACCTGGAAGAAATGGACAAATTCTTAGAAAGGTATAACCTTCCAAGACTAAACCAGGAAGAAATAGAAAATATGAACAGACCAATCACAAGCACTGAAATTGAAACTGTGATTAAAAATCTTCCAACAAACAGAAGTCCAGAATCAGATGGCTTCACAGGTGAATTCTATGAAACATTTAGAGAAAAGCTTACACCCATCCTTCTCAAACTCTTCCAACAAACTGCAGAGGAAAGAACACTCCCAAATTCATTCTATGAGGCCACCATCACCTTGATACCAAAACCAAAGACACTACAAAAAAAGAAAATTACAGACCACTATCACTGATGAATATAGATGCAAAAATCCTCAACAAAATACTAGCAAACAGACCCCAACAACACATTAAAAGGATCATACACCGTGATCAAGTGGGGTTTATTCCAGGAATGCAATGATTCTTCAATATACGCAAATCAATGTGATATACCATATTAACAAATTGAAGGAGAAAAACCATATGATCATCTCAATAGATGCAGAGAAAGCTTTTGACAAAATTCAACACCCATTTATGATAAAAACCCTCCAGAGAGTAGGCATAGAGGGAACTTTCCTCACTATAATAAAGGCCATATACGACAAACCCACAGTCAACATCATCCTCAATGGTGAAACACTGAAAGCATTTCCACTAAGATCAGGAACAAGACAAGGTTGCCCACTCTCACCCTCTTATTCAACATAGTCTTGGAAGTTGCAGCCACAGCAATCAGAGGAGAAAAGGAAATAAAAGGAATCCAAATCGGAAAAGAAGTAAAGCTGTCACTGTTTGCAGATGACATGATACTACACATAGAGAATCCTAAAGATGCTACCAGAAAACTACTAGAGCTAATCAATGAATTTGGTAAAGTAGCAGGATACAAAACTAATGCACAGAAATCTCTGGCATTCCTATACACTAATGATGAAAAATCTGAAAGGGAAATCAAGAAAATACTCCCATTTACCACTGCAACAAAAAGAATAAAATATCTAGGAATAAACCTACCTAAGGAGACAAAAGACCTGTATGCAGAAAATTATAAGACACTGATGAAAGAAATTAAAGATGATACAAAGAGATGGAGAGATATATACCATGTTCTTGGATTGGAAGAATCAACATTGTGAAAATGACTACTACTACCCAAAGCAATCTACAGATTCAATGCAATCCCTATCAAACTACCACTGGCATTTTTCACCGAACTAGAACAAAAAATTTCACAATTTGTATGGAAACACAAAAGACCCCGAACAGTCAAAGCAATCTTGAGAACGAAAAACGGAGCTGGAGGAATCAGGTTCCCTGTCTTCATACTATACTACAAAGCTACAGTAATCAAGACAGTATGGTACTGGCAAAAACACAGAAAGACAGATCAATGGAACAGGATAGAAAGCCCAGAGATGAACCCACGCACATATGGTCACCTTATCTTTGATAAAGGAGGCAGGAATGTACAGTGGAGAAAAGGACAGCCTCTTCAATAAGTGGTGCTGGGAAAACTGGACAGGTACATGTAAAAGTATGACATTAGATCATTCCCTAACACCAAACACAAAAATACGCTTAAAATGGGTTAAAGACCTAAATGTAAGGCCAGAAACTATCAAACCCTTAGAGGAAAACATAGGCAGAACACTCTATGACATAAATCACAGCAAGATCCTTTTTGACCCACCCCCTAGAGAAATGGAAATAAAAACAAAAATAAACACATGGGACCTAATGAAACTTAAAAGCTTCTGCACAGCAAAAGAAACCATAAACAAGACCAAAAGACAACCCTCAGAATGGGAGAAAATATTTGCAAATGAAGCAACTGACAAAGGATTAATCTCCAAAATTTATAAGCAGCTCATGCAGCTCAATAACAAAAAAACAAACAACCCAATCCAGAAATGGGCAGAAGACCTAAACAGACATTTCTCCAAAGAAGATATACAGACTGCCAACAAACACATGACAGAATGCTCAACATCATTAATAATTAGAGAAATGCAAATCAAAACTACAATGAGATATCATCTCACA
This sequence comes from Aethalodelphis obliquidens, assembly GCF_003676395.1. Taxonomy (NCBI): domain Eukaryota; kingdom Metazoa; phylum Chordata; class Mammalia; order Artiodactyla; family Delphinidae; genus Aethalodelphis; species Aethalodelphis obliquidens. The sequence goes on from NW_020837971.1 coordinate 12,156,555, forward strand.
CCAGTCAGAATGGCCATTATCAAAAAATCTAGAAACAATAAATGCTGGAGAGGGTGTGGAGAAAAGGGAACACTCTTGCACTGCTGGTGGGAATGTGAATTGACACAGCCACTATGGAGAACAGTATGGAGGTTCCTTAAAAAACTACAAAGAGAAATACCATATGACCCAGCAATCCCACTACTGGGCATATACCCTGAGAAAACCATAATTCAAAAAGGGTCATGGGGGACTTCCGGGAAGATGGCAGAAGAGTAAGACGCGGAGATCACCTTCCTCCCCACAGATACACCAGAAATACATCTACACGTGGAACAACTCCTACAGAACACCTACTGAAGGCTGGCAGAAAACCTCAGACCTCCCAAAAGGCAAGGAACTCCCCACGTACCTGGTTAGGGCAAAAGAAAAAAATAAACAGAGACAAAAGGATAGGGACGGGTCCTGCACCAGCGGGAGGGAGCTGTGGAGGAAAAGTGTCCACACACTAGAAGCCCCTTCGCGGGCGGAGACTGCGGGTGGCGGAGGGGGGAGCTTTGGAGCCGCGGAAGAGAGCACAGCAACAGGGGTGCGGAGGGCAAAGCGGAGAGATTCCAGCACAGAGGATCGGGGCCGACCGGCACTACCAGCCGAGAGGCTTGACTGCTCACCCACCGGGGCGGGCGGGGCTGGGAGCCGAGGCTCCGGCTTCTGTCGGAGCGCTTGGAGAGGACTGGGGTTGGCGACGTGAACACAGCCTGCAGGGTGTTAGTGCACCGCGGCTAGCCGGGAGGGAGTCTGGGGAAAAGTCTGGACCTGCTGAAGAGGCAAGAGACTTTTTCTTCCCTCTTTGTTTCCTGGTGCGCAAGGAGAGGGGATTAAGAGCACCTCTCAAAGGAGCTCCAGGGCGTGAGCCGCGGCTAAAAATGCGGACCCCAGAGACAGACATGAGACACTAAGGCCGCTGCTGCCGCCACCAAGAAGCCTGTGTGTGAACACAGGTCACTATCCACACCCCCTTCCGGGGAGCCTGTGCAGCCCGCCACTGCCAGGGTCCCAGGATCCAGGGACAACTCCCCCGGAAGAACGCACGGCGCGCCTCAGGCTGGTGCAACGTCATGCCGGCCTCTGCCGCCACAGGCCCGCCCCCGCACTCCGTGACCCTCCCTACGCCCCCGGCCTGAGTGAGCCAGAGCCTCCGAATCAGCGGCTCCTTTAACCCCGTCCTGTCTGAGCAAAGAACAGACGCCCTCCGGCGACCTACACGCACAGGCGGGGCCAAATCCAAAGCTGAGCCCCTGGGAGCTGTGAGAACAAAGAAGAGAAAGGGAAATCTCTCCCAGCAGCCTCAGAAGCAGCGGATTAAAGCTCCACAATCAACTTGATGTACCCTGCATCTGTGGAATACATGAATAGACAACGAATCATCCCAAATTAAGGAGCCGTGTGAATGAAAGGCTCTTGGTGCTGCAGCCAGGAGTTAGTGCTGTGCCTCTGAGGTGGGAGAGCGAACTTCAAGACACTGGTCCACAAGAGACCTCCCAGCTCCACATAATATCAAACGGCGAAAATCTCCCAGAGATCTCCATCTCAACACCAGCACCCAGCTTCACTCAACGACCAGCAAGCTACAGTGCTGGACATCCTATGTCAAACAACTAGCAAGACAGGAACACAACCCCACCCATTAGCAGAGAGGCTGCCCCAAATCATAAGAAGTCTACAGACAACCCAAAACACACCACCAGACGTGGACCTGCCCACCAGAAAGATAAGATCCAGCCTCATCCACCAGAACACAGGCACTAGTCCCCTCCACCAGGAAGCCTACACAACCCACTGAACCAACCTTAGCCACTGGGGACAGACACAAAAAACAACAGGAACTACGAACCTTCAGCCTGTAAAAAGGAGACCCCAAACACAGTAAGATAAGCAAAATGAAAAGACAGAAAAACACACAGCAGATGAAGGAGCAAGATAAAAAACCCACCAGACCTAACAAAGAAGAGGAAATAGCCAGTCTACCTGAAAAAGAATTCAGAATAATGATAGTAAAGATGATCCAAAATCTTGGAAATAGAATAGACAAAATGCAAGAATCAGTTAACAAGGACCTAGAAGAACTAAAGATGAAACAAACAATGATGAACAACACAATAAATGAAATGAAAAATACTCTAGATGGGATCAATAGCAGAATAACTAAGGCAGAAGAACGGATAAGTAACCTGGAAGATAAAATAGTGGAAATAACTACTGCAGAGCAGAATAAAGAAGAAAGAATGAAAAGAACTGAGGACAGTCTCAGAGACCTCTGGGACAACATTAAACGCACCAACATTCGAATTATAGGGGTTCCAGAAGAAGAAGAGAAAAAGAAAGGGACTGAGAAACTATTTGAAGAGATTATAGTTGAAAACTTCCCTAATATGGGAAAGGAAATAGTTAATCAAGTCCAGGAAGCACAGAGAGTCCCATACAGGATAAATCCAAGGAGAAATACGCCAAGACACATATTAATCAAACTGTCAAAAATTAAATACAAAGAAAACATATTAAAAGCAGCAAGGGAAAAACAACAAATAACACACAAGGGAATCCCCATAAGGTTAACAGCTGATCTTTCAGCAGAAACTCTGCAAGCCAGAAGGGACTGGCAGGACATATTGACAGTGTTGAAGGAGAAAAACCTGCAACCAAGATTACTCTACCCAGCAAGGATCTCATTCAGATTTGATGGAGAATTTAAAACCTTTACAGACAAGCAAAAGCTGAGAGAGTTCAGCACCACCAAACCAGCTTTACAACAAATGCTAAAGGAACTTCTCTAGGCAAGAAACACAAGAGAAGGAAAAGACTACAATAACGAACCCAAAACAATTAAGAAAATGGGAATAGGAACATACATATCGATAACTACCTTAAATGTGAATGGACTAAATGCTCCCACCAAAAGACACAGATTGGCTGAATGGATACAAAAACAAGACCCTTACATATGCTGTCTACAAGAGACCCACTTCAGACCTAGAGACACATACAGACTGAAAGTAAGGGGATGGAAAAAGATATTCCATGCAAATGGAAACCAAAAGAAAGCTGGAGTAGCAATTCTCATATCAGACAAAATAGACTTTAAAATAAAGACTATTAGAAGAGACAAAGAAGGACACTACATAATGATCAAGGGATCGATCCAAGAAGATATAACAATTGTAAATATTTATGCACCCAACACAGGAGCACCTCAATACATAAGGCAAATACTGACAGCCATAAAAGGGGAAATCGACAGTAACACATTCATAGTAGGGGACTTTAACACCCCACTTTCACCAATGGACAGATCATCCAAAATGAAAATAAATAAGGAAACACAAGCTTTAAATGATACATTAAACAAGACGGACTTAATTGATATTTATAGGACATTCCATCCAAAAACAACAGAATACACATTTTTCTCAAGTGCTCATGGAACATTCTCCAGGATAGATCATATCTTGGGTCACAAATCAAGCCTTGGTAAATTTAAGAAAACTGAAATTGTATCAAGTATCTTTTCCGACCACAATGCTATGAGACCAGATATCAATTACAGGAAAAGATCTGTAAAAAATACAAACACATGGAGGCTAAACAATACACTACTTAATAACGAAGTGATCACTGAAGAAACCAAAGAGGAAATCAAAAAATACCTAGAAACAAATGACAATGGAGACACGACGATTCAAAATCTATGGGATGCAGCAAAAGCAGTTCTAAGAGGGAAGTTTACAGCAATACAATCCTTCCTTAAGAAACAGGAAACATCTCGAATAAACAAACTAACCTTGCACCTAAAGCAATTAGAGAAAGAAAAACAAAAAAAAACCAAAGTTAGCAGAAGGAAAGAAATCATAAAAATCAGATCAGAAATAAATGAAAAAGAAATGAAGGAAACAATAGCAAACATCAATAAAACTAAAAGCTGGTTCTTTGAGAAGATAAACAAAATTGATAAACCATTAGCCAGACTCATCAAGAAAAAAAGGGAGAACACTCAATAGAATTAGAAATGAAAAAGGAGAAGTAACAACTGACACTGCAGAAATACAAATGATCATGAGAGATTACTACAAGCAACTCTATGCCAATAAAATGGACAATCTGGAATAAATGGACAAATTCTTAGAAAGGCACAACCTGCCAAGACTGAATCAGGAAGAAATAGAAAATATGAACAGACCAATCACAAGCACTGAAATTGAAACTGTGATTAAAAATCTTCCAACAAGCAAGAGCCCAGGGCCAGATGGCTTCACAGGCGAATTATATCAAACATTTAGAGAAGAGCTATCACCGATCCTTCTCAAACTCTTCCAAAATATAGCAGAGGGAGGAACACTCCCAAACTCGTTTTACGAGGCCACCATCACCCTGATACCAAAACCAGACAAGGATGTCACAAAGAAAGAAAACTACAGGCCAGTATCACTGATGAACATAGATGCAAAAATCCTCAACAAAATACTAGCAAAGAGAATCCAACAGCACATTAAAAGGATCATACACCATGATCAAGTGGGGTTTATCCCAGGTATGCAAGGATTCTTCAATATAGGCAAATCAATCAATGTGATACACCATATTAACAAATTGAAGAATAAAAACCATATGATAATCTCAATAGATGCAGAAAAAGCTTTTGACAGAATTCAACACCTATTTATGAGGGAACCTACCTCAACATAATAAAGGCCATATATGACAAACCCACAGAGAACATCGTTCTCAATGGTGAAAAACTGAAACAATTTCTCTAAGATCAGGAACAAGACTAGGTTGCCCACTCTCACCACGCTTATTCAACATAGTTTTGGAAGTTTTAGCCACTGAAATCAGAGAAGAAAAAGAAAAACAAGGAATCCAAATTGGAAAAGAGGACGTAAAACAGTCACTGTTTGCAGATGACCTGATACTATACATAGAGAGTCCTAAAGATGCTGCCAGAAAATTTGTAGAGCTAATCAATGAATTTGGTAATGTAGCAGGATACAATATTAATGCACAGAAATCTCTTGCATTCCTATACACTAAAGATGAAATACCTGAAAGAGAAATTAAGGAAACACTCCCATTTACCACTGCAACAAAAAGAATAAAATACTTAGGAATAAACCTACCAAAGGAGACAAAAGACTTGTAGAAAACTATAAGACACTGATGAAAGAAATTAAGACAATACAAACAGATGGAGAGATATACCATGTTCTTGGATTGGAAGAATCAACATTGTGAAAATCACTATACTACTCAAAGCAATCTACAAATTCAATGTAATCGCTATCAAACTACCAATGGCATTTTTCACAGAATTAGAACAAAAAGTTTCACAATTTGTATCGAAACACAAAGGACCCCAAATAGCCAAAGCAAACTTGAGAAAGTAAAATGGAGCTGGAGGAATCAGGCTCCCTGACTTCAGACTATATTACACAGCTACAGTAATCAAGTATGGTATGGTACTTGCAAGTATGGTACTTGCACAAAAACAGAATATAGATCAATGGTACAGGAAAGAATGCCCAGAGATAAACCCATGCACCATATGGCCACCTTATTTTTGATAAAGGAGGCGAGAATATACAATGGAGAAAAGACAGCCTCTTCAATAAGTGGTGCTGGGAAAACTGGACAGCTCCATGTAAAAGAATAAAATTAGAACACTCCCTAACACCATACACAAAAATAAACTCAAAATGGATTAAAAACCTAAATGTAAGGCAAGACACCATAAAACTCTTCAAGGAAAACATAGGCAGAACACTATGACATAAATCACAGCAAGATCCTTTTTGACCCACCTCTTACAGAAATGGAAATAAAAACAAGAATAAACAAATGGGACCTAATGAAACTTAAAAGCTTTTGCAAAGCAAAGGAAACCATAAACAAGATGAAAAGACAACCCTCAGAATGGGAGAAAATATTTGCAAATGAAGCAACTGACAAAGGATTAATCTCCAAAATATATAAGCAGCTCATGCAGCTCAATATCAAAAAACCAAAAAACCCAATCCAAAAATGGGCAGAGGACCTAAATAGACATTTCTCCAAAGAACATATACAGATTGCCCACAAACATGAAAGGATGCTCAGCATCACAAATCATTAGGGAAATGCAAATCAAAACTGCAATGAGGTATCACCTCACACCATTCAGAAAGGCCCTTATTAAAAAATCTACAAACAATAAATGCTTGAGAGGGTGTGGAGAAAAGGGAACCCTGTTGCACTGTTGGTGGGAATGTAAACTGATACAGCCACTATGGAGAACAGTATGGAGGTTCCTTTAAAAACTAAAAATAGAACTACCATATGACCCAGCAATCCCACTATTGGGCATATACCGAGAAAACCGTAATTCAAAGAGTCATGTACCACAATATTCATTGCAGCACTATTTACAATAGCTAGGACATGGAAGCAACCTAAGTGTCCACTGACAGATGAATGGATAGAGAAGATGTGGCACATATATACCATGGAATATTAGCCATAAAAAGAAATGAAATTGAGTTATTTGCAGTGAGGTGGATGGACCTAGAGTCTGTCATTCAGAGTGAAGTAAGTCAGAAGGAGAAAAACAAATACCATATGCTAACACATATATACGGAATCTTAAAAAAAAAAAAAAAAAGGTTCTGACGAACCTAGGGGCAAGACAGGAATAAAGATGTAGACGTATAGAATGGACTTGAGGAGATGGGGAGGGTGATAGGTAAGATGGGACAAAGTGAGAGAGTGTCATTGACATATATACACTACCAAATGTAAAATAGCTAGCTAGTGGGAAGCAGCCGCATAGCACAAGGTGATCAGTTCAGTGCTTTGTGACCACCTAGAGGGGTGGGCTAAAGAGGGTGGGAGGGAGATGCAAGAGGGAGGGGATATGGGATATATGTATACATATAGCTGATTCACTTTGTTATATAGCAGAAACTAACACAATATTGTAAAGCAAATATACTCCAATAAAGATGTTAAAAAAAAAAAAAAAGGGTCATGTACCAAAATGTTCATTGCAGCTCTATTTACAATAGCCCAGAGATGGAAACAACCTAAGTGTCCATCACCGGATGAATGGATAAAGAAGATGTGGCACATATATACAATGGAATATTACTCAGCCATAAAAAGAAACGAAATGGAGCTATTTGTAATGAGGTGGATAGACCTAGAGTCTGTCATACAGAGTGAAGTAAGTCAGAAAGAGAAAGACAAACACCTTATGCCAACACATATATATGGAATTTAAGAAAAAAAATGTCATGAAGAACCTAGGGGTAAGACAGGAATAAAGACACAGACCTACTAGAGAACGGACTTGAGGATATGGGGAGGGGGAAGGGGAAGCTGTGACAAAGCAAGACAGAGGCATGGACATATATACACTACCAAACGTAAGGTAGACAGCTAGTGGGAAGCAGCCGCACAGCACAGGGAGATCAGCTCGGTGCTTTGTGACCGCCTGGAGGGGTGGGATAGGGAGGGGGGGAGGGAGGGAGACGCAAGAAGGAAGAGATATGGGGACATATATGTATGTATAACTGATTCACTTTGTTATAAAGCAGAAACTAACACACCATTGTAAAGTCATTATACTCCAATAAAGATGAAAAAATGGATGACTTATCAGAAAATAATCATTAGAAAATAAAATTAAATTAAAAAATAAAATATGATACAAAACTTCCTGGTGGTCCAGTGGTTAAGACTCCACGCTTCCACTGCCATGGGCTGAGGTTCGATCCCTGGTCAGGGAACTAAGATCCTACAAGCCACCAGTGCAGCAAGGAGCAAGCAAGCAAATAAATAAATAAATAAATAAATAAACATCTACGAAACAGAAACAGACTCACAGACGTAGACAACAGACTTGTGGTTGCCAACAGGTCAGGTGGGGTAGGGATGGATTGGGAGTTTGGGATTAGCAGATGCAAACTATTATATATATAGTATGGATGAACAACAGGGTCCTATTGTATAGCACAGGGAAATATATTCAGTATCCTGGAATAAAATTATATAACTGGATCACTTTGCTGTACACCAGAAACTAACAACACTGTAAATCAACTATACTAAAATATATATATATACATATACATATATATGCATATATAATATGCAGGCTTGGCAAGGTTATATCAAATCTACAAGTCTCATATACTTCTGATGGAAATAAAATTAAAGACTTTATAAAAGCCAAAAAAAAAACAAGAAAGAATGCTCAATATATTTAGTCATTAGGGAAATTCAAATCAAAACTACAGTGAGATTCTACTTCACACCCACCAGGATGGCTATAATCCAAACGACAGATAATAAGTATTGGTGAGGATGTGGAAAAATTAGAATCTTCAGACACTGCTAGTGAAAATGTAAAATAGTATAGCTGCTTTGGAAGACAGTTTGGCAGTTCTTGAAAAGGTCAAACATGCAGCGATCATATGATCCAACAATTTCACTCTTAGGTGTATACCCAAGAGTACTGGAAACATATATCCATGCAAAAACTTGTACCTAAATGTTCACAGCAGCATTATTCATCACAGCCAAAAAGTGGGAACAACCCAATGTCCATCAAGTGATGGATAAACAAAGTGCTATATCCATACAGGGAATATTATTCAGCAATAAAAAGGAATGAAGTACATGCTACAGTGTTACTGAGCCAAAGGCTTGCTGTGGGATGTGCATAGAGGCCCATAGTGTGGCAGTGGCTTTTGAGGAAAGAAAAGGCTTTATTGCAACATCAACCTGCAAGGAGACAGGAGCCATGGTTCAAATTTATCTCCTCAATCTGGGATTCAGTCAAACTCTTATAAGTTAGGGGAGGATGGATTGGTAAGCAGAAACGCTGGCAGGGTAGGTTTCGACTGGAGGGCTTTGGAACTTGGCATTTATGGGAAGATATGGTAGGAGGCTTTGGCACTGGACCTTCTTGGGCAATGGACCCTTCATTTCCGAAGGGGTTCCAGTGTTCAAGTTCCAATCATGTCCCCACAGTTGAGTTCTGGGGGGTGAGGGGGAGGACTTTGGTTCCAGGTGTTGAGGTCAAAATTTTTTCTGTGCATGCTTTGCGTGATTTATGGTTTTGCTCTGTGGTCTGAAAGACAACTCAGTATCTTGTTACTGACAGAGTGGGACCAGTTTAAGCTTGTCCTGCAGTGGCTACAACATGGATAAACCTTGAAACTATTATGCTAAGAAGTCAGTCGCAAAAGACCACACGTTATATGATTCCATTTATATGAAATGTCCCAAATAAGCAAATCTATAGAGACAGAAAGTAGATTAGTGGTTGGGGGGGGCTGGGGGGTTGGGAAAAATAGGGAGTGACTGCTAATGTGTATAAGGTTTCTGTTGGGTGTGATGAAAAGTTTCTAAACTTGACCTGTGGTGATGGCTGTGCAACTCTTTTAATGTATTAAAAACCATTGAACTGAACACTGTAAATGGATGAGTTGCATGGTATGTGAATTATATGTCAATAAACGTGTTATCTTTAAAATAAAGATTGCATACTGTATGATTCCATTTATATAACATTCTCCATCTAGAGATGGAGAATGGATTAGTGGTTTCCAGGAAGGGGAGGGGGAGGGATGGGCGTGAATACAAAAAGGCAGCAGGAGGGAGTTTTTTTCAGCAACGGAACAGTTTTGTATCTTAATTGTGGTGATGGTGATGGGAGTTTCTACAGGTGATCAAGCTGCAGAGAAAATACACACACACAAATGAATGCAGTGTTTGGTTTGGTTTTGTGTTTTAAGTGATAAAAACTGAATAAGACCTGTAGTCCAGAATGGTAACCTGGCTTTGATACTATACTACACCCATATAAGATGTCACTACGGGGGGAAGATAGGTGAAGGGTACAGGAGGCTCTTTGGACTAGTTTTGCAGTTTCCTACAAGCCTGCAATTATTGCAAGATAAACATTTTAAGATAGAATTAGAGTTGTCCAAAACTGGAATGATCTCACCCATGAAATGATTTTTCCATTGCCAGAGTTTAAAAAAAGACTGGGTAGTATTTAAAAATTTACAATTAAAATATGCTAGAGAGGGTATGGAGAAAAGGGAACCCTCCTACACTGTTGGTGGGTATGAGAATTGGTACAACCATTATGAAGAACAGTATGGAGATTCCCTAAAAAACAAAAAATAGAGTTGTCATATGATCTAGCAATCCTACTCTTGGGCATATATCTGGACAAAACCATAATTCAAAAACATACATGCACCTTAATGTTCACAGAAGCACTATTAACAATAGCCAAGACACGGAAACAACCTAAATTATCCATTGACAGATGAATGGATAAAGAGGATGTGGTATATTGCTACAATGGAATACTACTCAGCCATAAAAAAGAATGAAATTGAGCTATTTGTAATGAGGTGGATGGACCTAGAGTCTGTCATACAGAGTGAAGTAAGTCAGAAAGAGAAAGACAAATACCGTATGCTAACACATATATATGGAAGTTAAGGGAAAAAAATGTCATGGAGAACCTAGGGGTAAGACAGGAATAGGGATGCAGACCTACTAGAGGATGGACTTGGGGATGTGGGGAGGGGGAGGGGTAGGCTGTGATGGGGTGGGAGGGTGGTATGGACATATATATATACTACCAGGAGTGAAGTGGATAGTTGATGGGAGGCGGCCGCGTGGCGCAGGGAGGTCGGCTTGGTGTTTTGTGGCCGCCGGGGGGGGGGGGATGGGGGGGGGGGGGGGGGGGGAGACACGGGAGGGAGGAGATGTGGGAACATGTGTATGTGTATGGCTGATTCCCTTTGTTGTAGAGCAGAAACTAACACACCATTGTGGGGCGATTATACTCCAATAAAGATGTAAAATAAAAGAATGAAATAATGCCATTTGCAGCAATATGGATGGACCTAGAGATTATCATACTAAGTAAGTCAGTTAGAGAAAAATAAACACCATGTGATACCACTTATAATGCAGAATCTAAAATATGATACAAATGAAGTTATTTACAAAAGAAAAACAGACTTATAGACATAGAAAAGAAACTTATGGTTACCAAATGGGAAAGGGGCTGGGGGAGGGATAAATTAGGAATTTGGGATTCACAGATACAGACCACTAAGTATAAAATAGATAAAAACAAGGTCCTACTGTATAGCACAGGGAACTATATTCAATACCCTGTAATAAACCATAATGAAAAAGAATACAAAAAAGAATACATAGATTCTTTGCTGTACATCAGAAACTAACACAACATTGTAAATCAACTGTACTTCAATAAAAAAATTAAATTACATTAAATTAATTTTAAAAATTTAAAAGGACTGGGTGAATCTGCATCTGGGATGCTAAAAACTGTAGAGGGGTGGCAATTGGAAAGACTTTTTTCTACAGCCAAATCTGGATCTGACTGTTATACAAGCCAGGGCGTCCCCTTTAGTTCTTAGGCCTGAGAATGCGATCTAGAATGCAGAAGCTCTCAGAAGTGCCTGGACAGGCCCGGCTGCCCTCAGGGTTCCAGGTGACCCAAGGCTCTTTATCTTCCGATGCTGACTTGATACACTCAGCTCAGCTCTCTCTGGGCAAACCCAGCCCCAGTACAAGCAGTGAAGCTAAGGGGATTGGGAGGCGGCTGTTTGTGGAAAATTCTTCTCTAAGATCAAAAGCAACTTCCAGCTCCAGGAGCCACTTGAAGTTAGAGACAGAGTCTCACTCACTTTTGGATTCCCCGTGTCAAGTGCCTTGCCCAACGCAGGGGAATGGTTCGCAAAGGAGCACGTCTTAAATATCACTCAGGGCTTCCCTGGTGGCGCAGTGGTTAAGAGTCCGCCTGCCGATGCAGGGGACACGGGTTCGTGCCCTGGTCCGGGAAGATCCCACATGCCAAGGAGCGGCTGGGCCCGTGAGTCATGGCCGCTGAGCCTGCGCGTCCGGAGCCTGTGCTCCGCAACGGGAGAGGCCACAACAGTGACAGGCCCGCGTAAAAAAAAAAATAAATAAATAAAAATAAAAATATCACTCAGTCCCCGTGGGTCTCAACTCTGGGGGCACATCAGAGCTTTTAAAAATGTGGCAGATCCAGTTCCACACTAGAGCAGTTAAATCAGTTTTGGGTGTTCGTTTTTGCTTTTGCTTTTCTATTTTATAGCGTCCTCAATGTTACTCTTATGTCAGGCTGGATGATGAGTTTCTGAGGGCTATTTCCTACTCTGGCTCTCAAGGGGAGGGTGGCAGCTGTCATTCCTAAGAAAGATTCAGTTAAATATGATGTCAACTGCACATCCAGCTTTGGGCTCATCTAAGCTTCCACAAATTTATTGTATCTATCTTAACACAAGCACATAGTAAACATAAGCCTAGAACACCAAAAGCTGTCCCGTGAAAAGAAAGTCTAATTCCCACCCTGGCTCCCCAGAGGCCACCATTTGTATCAGCTGATGTTTCCTCCTGAACACTCTGCGGCAACACACACGCATATATTCATGTAGAGATGCGTTTTAGAAGACAGACCCTCGTGTGCTTCAATGTGTTTGTAAAGGGTTCTGGGGAGAAAGGTACAAGATTCGTTTAGCAGATACTGCACCCTATCTACTGCACAGAGCATATTAAAGGTTCTGGGTGTACACAGCAATATTTTTTTGCATCTGTCTCCTAGAGTAATGGAAATAAAAACAAAAATAAACAAACTGGACTTAATCAAACTTAAAAGCTTTTGCACAGAAAAGAAAACCATAAACAAAATGAAAAGCCAACCCTCAGAATGGGAGAAAATATTTGCAAATGAAGCAACTGACATGGGATTAATGTCCAAAATATACAAACAGCTCATGCAGCTCAACATCAAAAAACCAAATAACCCAATCAAAAAATGGGCAGAAGACCTAAACAGACATTTCTCCAAAGAAGATGTACAGATGGCCGATAGGCACATGAAAAGAGGCTCAATATCACTAATTATTACAGAAACGCAAATCAAAACTACAATGAGGTACCACCTCACACTGGTCAGAATGGCCATCAATAAGCGGTGCTGCGAAAACTGGACAGCTACATGTAAAAGCACCACACACAAAAATAAACTCAAAATGGATTAAAGACCTAAATGTAGGGCCAGACACTATCAAACTCTTAGAGGAAAACACAGAACACTCTTTGGCATAAATCGCAGCAAGATCTTTTCTGACCCACCTCCTTGAGTAATGAAAATAAAAACAAAAATAAACAAATGGGACCTAATGAAACTTCAAAGCTTTTGCACAGCAAAGGAAACCATACACAAAATGAAAAGACAACCCTCAGGATGGGAGAAAATATTTGCAAACGGAGCAACCGACAAGGGATTAATCTCCAAAGTATACAAGCAGCTCATGCAGCTCAATATCAAAAAACCAAACAACCCACTCAAAAAAATGGGCAGAAGATCTAAATAGACATTTCTCCAAAGAAGACATACAGATGGCCAAAAAGCACATGAAAAGATGCTCAACATCACTAATCATTAGAGAAATGGAAATCAAAACCACAATGAGGTATCACCTCACACTGGTCAGAATGGCCGTCATCAAAAACTCTACAAACAATAAATGCTGGAGAGGGTGTGGAGAAAAAGGAACCCTCCTACTCTGTTGGCAGGAATGTAAATTGGTACAGCCACTATGGGGAACAGTATGGAGGTTCCTTAAAAAACTAAAGCTAGGGCTTCCCTGGTGGCGCAGTGGTTGAGAGTCCACCTGCCGATGCGGGGGACACGGGTTCGTGCCCCGGTCCGGGAAGATCCCACATGCCGCGGAGCGGCTGGGCCCGTGATCCATGGCCGCTGAGCCTGCATGTCCGGCGTCTGTGCTCCCCAACGGGAGAGGCCACAACAGTGAGAGGCCCACGTAACGCAAAAAAAAAAAAAAAAAAAAAACTAAAGCTAGAGTTGTCATATGATCCAGCAATCCCACTCCTAGGCACATATCCAGAAAAGATGAAAACCCTAATTTGAAAAGATATATATACCCTAATGTTCATAGCAGCACTATTTACATTAGCCAAAACATGGAAGCAACCTAAATGTCCATCAACAGATGGAAGACGTGGTATATAAATACACTCAGTGGCATATTACTCAGCCATTAAAAAGAATGAAAAATGATATTTGCAGCAACATGGATGGACCTAGAGATTTAGCATCCTAAGTGAAGTCAAACAGAGAAAGGCAAATACCATATGACATCACTTATATGTAGAATCTAAAAAAATAATACAAATGAACTTATTTACAAAACAGAAACAGATTCACAGACATAGATAACAAACTTATGGTTACCAAAGGGGAAAGGGGGAGGGACAATTAGGAGTTTGGGATTAACATATACAGACTACTATATGTAAAATAGATAAACAACAAGGACCTACTGTATAGCACAGGGAACTATACTCAATATCTTGTAATAACCTATAATGGAAAATATAAGAATATATATACACACACACAGCTCGATCACTTTGCTGTACACTTGAAACTAACACAACATTGTAAATTAACTATACTTCAATTGAAAAAAAAGTTCTGAGTATTTCTCAAACTTTTTGAACATAGAACTCTTCTTTGGGGGGAGATTCTTTTAAGACTTTTTCCAGTATTGGCACCTTATCTAGGTAAATGCTCGCATGGCTGGGTCATAGCTGATAAATTCGAAAACGTGTCTTCATTCCTGGACATCCCTGGTCCCTTGTGATCCTTCCCCTAATGGGGCCTCAGCTTCAGCATTCTGGGCTCACAGCCCCAGAAACTGAGGGCTACAGCAACACAAAAGTGTCTTTTAGATTTCTGACTTTTAAGCTACATCTTTGAGACAACATAATGAAATAACAGTTTTGAATCTCAAAAGTCAAAGCCCCAGGGGACTCAGTGCAGGCAGTTTCTGGCAGAAATCATAGATTTGGATGAATGTAAGAGAATACTTTTTTCCTGACGTAGGAGAGATTAAGACCCTCTGATTGAGGAAAGGAGAAAAAAAAGGAGAGAGAGAGAGATCAGGTGCAGGTGAGTGTCCCTGAGAAAGGTAGCATGTGATAGAATCCCCAAGTTAGTTTGAAGATGTAAAAGCAGAAGGACCCCTGCTCACTTCCCCTTGGTAACTCCAAGGGGAAACCAAACCTCATGGAGAAGCCACAAGTCCAGGACAGCACCAAGTGTGTTGATCAGAACTGTGTTCGCCGCAAGGGATAGAAACCCTCAATAGACTGAGGCATTGATTTCTCTTTCTTTTTGGCCATGCCCCATGGCTCATGGGATCTTAGTTCCCCAAACAGGGACCGAACCCGGGCCCCCAGCAGTGGAAGCTCGGAGTCCTAACCACTGAACCGCCAGGGAAATCCCTGATTTCTCTTTAAAGTCTGGGTTGACTGTCTAGGGCCAGAAACATGCTCCACACCATGAAGAACCCAAGCCCCTCTGTGTTGTTGCTTCGCCTTGTGTGGCCTCAACATCCGAGTCCAAGTCCTGGGCAGCAGGATGGAGGAGGAGACAGAGAAAGAGCAAAGGAACCCACCTGCTCTTTCCTAAGAAAGGTCTACGGAAGCTCCTGTATATTTCTACCACATATGTTTAACCAGAAGTTAGCCACTTGGTATTATGGGTTGAGCTGAGCTCCTCAAAACTATAGGTGGAAGTCCTAACCCCCGCCGTACCTGTGAATGTGACTTCCTTTGCGGATGTAATCAGGTTAAGACGAAGTCAGTAAGGGTGGACCCTGATCTGATGTGACTGGTGCCCTGTACGAAGGGAAGAGACCCAGACACACACAGGGAGAGGTCAGCCATGTGGTGAGAGAGGCAGAGACTGAAGTGATGCCTACACAAGCCAAGGAACCCAAGGATTGTCGGCAAAAATCAGAAGGCAGAAGAGGCAAGGAAGGATTCCTCCCTGAGTCTGCAGACAGAGAGCAGTCTTGTGACACCTTGATTTTGGACTTCTAGCTCCAGAACTGTAAGACGATACATTTCTGTTGTTTTAAGCCACCCAGTTTGTAGGACAAAGTGGGCAATAGGGGGCATTAAGGTTTTCAAGTGGGATAACAGCAGGAGGAAATTTGTATTTTAAGGGGACTGTCTACCCAGTGAGCCATTAAACACTCAGCAGCCCATTTAAGAGCCAGCAGAGGCCAGACCATGAAGGACCTTGAACGGCAGGCTTAGTAGTCCTCCGAGGGTGGAAATTACCTAATGAGATGCCCTCATTTACTATCTGAGAGGAGTCTGTGTCAAGGTTGTGCCTGAAGGCAAGGCCATCAGGAAAAACCTTTCTCTCCTCCTTCAGTTCATGTGTTACATAAATGGGCCAAAGACAGCCTGTGTATTGGGTCGCGAGGTATAATTTCTTCACTACAGACTGAGAACTGCCCAAAGCCTGCCAGGGAGAAACTCAAACTTTTACAAGTCCAGTTATTTTAAACAGATCCCAAACCAGCAGATGTCTAGCCATTTAGAGGCTGCCTACTTTGCATACCCTGCGAGACGTGGCTCCTTCACGACTGCCACCTGTAGATAAGATAGAACCTGGTAGTTATAAGCCCCCAAGTGACCTTTGGAGTTCTCTGACCCGGACACTCCTCACCATGCTCTGAGCCACGTACGACCCCTCTCTCCCAGTCCCAAATCCCTGGGACTTCCCTTGTTCTCTTCCACTTCTGGAGGGTGGCCCACTCACCAAAAGCCTCTCATGGTCTATATTGTAATGAACTTCTCCACATGTGCACACCTGTTCCAGCACAACTGCTTCCCTCGTGGTCCTATTTTTTTCCCTTGATCAGCCCCCAAGTCCCTTGAATCTCATCATCGTGTCCCAGGGCCTTGCCCCACTGACTGCTTCCAGGGACTGCGGCTTAGGACGGCTCCTTGAACCCAGTCTTCCTGGATGAATCCTTTGGTCTGAGACCAGAGGAAACAGAACATACTGAGGAGAGGGTATGGGATGGATACCACCCAGGGGCCTGGAGAGGCAGCCCCTGCACAGCCCCGAGGGGCTGTTTTCAGGATGCATCAACAAAGGATACCTTCTTCGTGAAATAAGCCAGACAGAGAAAGACTAATACCACATAGAATCAATGAATCACTTTTATGTGGAATCTTTTAAAAAGTCAAACTCATAGAAACAGTGTAGAAAAGTGGTTGCTAGGGGCTGGGGTGTGGGGGAAAGAGGGCGGGGCTGGTAAAAGGGAACAAACTTCCAGCTGTAAGGTGAATAAAGTCTTGTTGCCAAGTCCAGGCTTGTACTGCTCGCTGCATGAGAGGCCGATAAATCGACAGAGGAGGTGTTGGGGCAAGGAGTAGCTACTTCATTTGGAAAACCAGCAGAGAGAGAAGGTGGTGGATTCATGTCCCAAGTTAGGACTCAGGCTTCTCTTATACTAAAATGGGAGGGAGGAAAGTCAGACAGTTCCTGGTTCCCGTCATCCCCCACAGGGGATCGTTCATTGCTTCCTGCCTGCGGTCATTCACAGGTGGGCTTGCTTAGGATTTTTCCTGTGAGCTAAATGAAGGTATTTCAGCTTAATGCTCATTACCTGGGAGGCAAGGTTCCCAGAGACAGGCCATTATGTGTAATTTAAGCTTACAGGCAACACCCCTTCAGTGACTAACTTGTAATAGAATACAAAGGTTCTTCCCTATTACAGTTCCCCACTGTCAAGGTCCATTCCACAGTCTTATGGGAAAAGGGAGGAAGACGGCTCTGGCTACTTCTGGAGACAAGTATCCTTAAAACCTTTAGTCAGTCCTGTTTTATCTGCAACTACTTGAACCTGATGGAACCCCTTAGCACTGTGTGGTCCAATTTGTAATTGAACTTGGGGTTTTGGTTCCAGGTCCCAATACATATACTCAATTCCTGTGCTATTTACTTGGAAACAAATTGGCTGACCCTTCTCCAGCTGCAACGAAATTCCCATCTCCTTCAGTTGCAGAGGCAGACTTGCTGGAGGCAAAGTCATGAACAGAAGTTAGTACAGAGCCCAAACTTTTAACATCATTGGCAACTGTTAGGTCTCTTAGAGCATTTACAGATCCTCCTGCCTGAGCAGACACCTGGAATGGCATACCATACAATATTCTCAATGGGGCTAAATTTGAGCCTGCTTCTAGGAGCCACCGATCGGTAGCAGGGCAACTGGCAAGGCCTTATCCCAAGTTAAATTAACCTCTTCACATAAACAATGTTCTTTTTAATGTACGACTCATTTTCTTGGTTTACCCTGTTGATTGTGGTCTCTAGGAGGAATGTAGTTTCAATGGCTTAATCCAAATCAGGGTATCATTTCCCTAAGGAGGGCTTTAACCATTTCTGAGACTTTCTGTGCAGGTGGGATATGCTTCCACCCATCCTGAAAAAGTGTCCAGACACTAGCAGGTTATCTGAAATTTCTTGCAGCTCAAGGCATTTGAGTAAAGTCTGTTTTCCGGTCCTCGATGGGGTAGGTTCCTGTGTTGAGTCCCCATCTGGGAAGGTCTGACAGCAGTCTTTGGGTTACTTTTAGCACAAATCATGCAATTCTGAGTGACTTGCTGGATGGCTTTTTGTAGGTTAGGCCCCCCTATATATATTTTTGAATCCCTTGTAAGGTGGCAAATCTCCTGTAATGGGTACTATCGTGAATGTGCTGCAGCACAGGGTCCAGAGTACCTCAGGGATCGAAACAACTGTGCACTGCATTTCCAGCCAGGTTAGGTGTGATCCAAGTGAAACCCCACTCTGTCCTTTTCTGAATACACTGGCTGTTATTCTGACAGGTCAATCTGTGGGAGAAGTGATGCTCTTGCCTCAGAGAATATTGTTTTAGATTAGGTGTCCCATCATCCCCTTTTTTTTGTTTGTTTTTTTGTTAGTTTCTGCTTTATAACAAAGTAAATCAGTTATACATATACATATGTTCCCATATCTCTTCCCTCTTACGTCTCCCTCCCTCCCAACCTCCCTATCCCAACCCTCCAGGCGGTCACAAAGCACTGAGCTGATCTCCCTGTGCTATGCGGCTGCTTCCCACTAGCTGTCTACCTTACGTTTGGTAGTGTATATATGTCCATGCCTCTCTCACGCCCTGTCACAGCTTCCCCTTCCCCCTCCCCATATCCTCAAGTCCATTCTCTAGTAGGTCTGTGTCTTTATTCCTGTCTTACCCCTAGGTTCTTCATGACTTTTTTTTTTGCGGTATGCGGGCCTCTCACTGTCGTGGCCTCTCCCGTTGCGGAGCACAGGCTCCGGACACGCAGGCTCAGCGGCCATGGCTCACGGGCCCAGCCGCTCCGCAGCATGTGGGATCTTCCCGGACCGGGGCACGAACCCGTGTCCCCTGCATCGGCAGGCGGACTCTCAACCACTGCGCCACCAGGGAAGCCCTCCATCATCCCTTTTTAATGGGATTCGTACTGGCCATGTGTTTTAGGCCTTCCCTGGGGTGCCATCTGTAGGCTTAAAGCATGTTCTGGAGTGACTCCGACGTCAAGCTGTCCTGGTGAAAATCTTCAGGGTGAGGTCTCTCAGCAAGTTAATCAGCTCATTCCCCACTACCAATTTTACCTGGGGCTCTTGTGGGGAATTAAGCACCTCAAGTCCAAGGGAGCCCCTGGGCCTCCTCATTCATCAGAGTGTGCCATAGGAGAGGCTCTCATCTTGTTTTTCTTCTGTTCTCGCCTACGGCCACCTGTTTTCCAACGTTCTTCCTCATTACAGTAAGCACATTGTTCTTCCCCAATGGTGGCTTACCTCTCTTCGGGTTATTCACCTTCTGGGGATCCAATGCCACTGCCAACAAGTGGCATTTTGTTTCATTTTTGCAGCTTCTTTCTTCTGTTGTTGTTCCCTGTCGAACACTTTAAAAGCAACATCTACCAATCAAGAAGGGTTTATTCCAAATGTACCATCTAATTTTTGCAACTTTCTCCTGATATCTGAGGCACTTTGCCCCCTCAAAAAGGTCAAATTTACCATTCTAATATTCTCAGGGGCCTCAAGATCTGCATTAAGATGATGTCTAGGGCTTTCCTGGTGGCGCAGTGGTTGAGAGTCCGCCTGCCGATGCAGGGGACACAGGTTTGTGCCCCGGTCCGGGAGGATCCAGCATGCCGCGGAGCGGCTGGGCCCGTGAGCCATGGCCGCTGAGTCTGCGCATCCAGAGCCTGTGCTCCGCAACGGGAGAGGCCACAACAGTGAGAGGCCCGCGTACCGCAAAAAAAAAAAAAAAAAAAAAGATGATGTCTGTAGGCCTGATAAATCCTTCCCAAAAATTGAGAGGTCTTCATTTGTTTTTGCTACTTTGGTTCCCCTTTTCAAAGCCCTGCCAAGATGCACTAATAAGTAGTGCTCTAACAAGGGCATTCCTCCCTCTCTGGGGTCCCAATTTGGTCCAGCTGTGGGTCCTGCCAAGTGGGCTTCAGGTGTAGAGGATCCTGACTATAAAGGAGGGTTGTGATCGATCGTTGCACTTAAACAAGCCTGAGAAATCCAGCTGGCTGGTCATTTGCATTTAGCCCCCTATATACAATAACAGCAGTGGCAATTGCCCTGCCCTGGGAGTGGCTCTTGACTCAAAATGGCTGCCCTGTTGGGCCTTAGATGGTGATACCAGACCAAGTCCCTGTGCCCCAGAAACTAACACAGGATTTTCTAATTGATCCCTAGAAGGAGGGGAAGTCCTGAGCCCCAGTGTCAGGAATTGGGGTTGGAAAGGAAAGGAAGGTGGTGGAAGGGGTGGATATATTGGCATAACAGCCAGAGTGGCTGGGGCAGCTAGCTCAGCTAGAGGAGTTAAGGTTTGAAGCAACATATCCTCATTCTGATTCCCTTCCTTTTATTTTCCCTGATGTAATAACACAAATGCTTGCACATAAAGGATTCCATCAGTCTTTCCCACTTCTTCACAAAATAGCTACAGAGTCATTCAAAAGCCACTGTAAAACCGTAAATAGCAATTGATCATCTCTAACCGTTAAGGTTGCCTTTTTGTTTTAGCGTCAACCGATCGGGATTACAATGCAATTGAGAAGAAATTGGTTGCTGCTGTGACATACAATTAAGATTAAAATTGTGACTGATATCATTTACCAGAATATACCAGAATTTTAGGAGTTCCATATAATTTCTAGAACATGTATATTAGTAACATTTACTTATATGATACAATCTAAGAAGTTTTATTGTCACTTATTTGACAATGTTTCCCATGTAATTTAACATACCAAATAAACCTAATTAGTTTAATATTCCTCTGAGATGGAGAGAAAACAAATAATTTGAGGTGTTCCAGGGACCCTTTAGAAAACCTCAAAGTTAGCTAGAGGTGAAATGAATTCATTTAGTATTTGATCTTTGGAATTTTGTCAAACATACCAAAAAGTTTTAATCAGTGATAATAAAAGATCTCAATGGCAAATACAGTTCATTTAAACAAAGAAACTCACAATTACCAAAATCAGGTCAGTATTTGAAGAAAACTTTGCCCTCTTAGAGAATCAAATTCAGGTTTTGTACCCTTTTACCTTTAACATTCATTTTCTTAAATAAGTTCCATCTTACCTTAGCCAATCCTGACCATGCACAGAACTCTTTCAGCGTTCCTCCTCCACAAACCTTCCACAACTTTTTGTATCCATATTAATCAGTCTCTCACTATCTTTTCCATTCAGAAACAATCAGCTCTAGGACAAAACCACCTTTTTCCCTTTGACAAAATGCATTTTCATTTCTCATACTTTCTTTGCTGAAAACACACATCTTACATCTTTGCATACTGAAATCTTTCACTTATAATTTTTAAACTTAAAACCTTAATCTCTAGTGAAAACCAATAAGCAAAGTAATTCACTGGCATACTAGCATTTTTTTTTTTTTTTGCGGTACGCAGGCCTCTCACTGCTGTGGTCTCTCCCGTTGCGGAGCACAGGCTCCGGACGCGCAGGCTCAGCGGCCACGGCTCACGGGCCCAGCCGCTCCGCGGCACGCGGGATCCTCCCAGATTGGGGCACGAACCCGCGTCCCGTGCATCGGCAGGCGGACTCCCAACCACTGAGCCACCAGGGAAGCCCCATACTAGCATTTTTTGATTGACAAACGTATGCTTTAGTCTTCCTCTCCTAAGAAGGCAAAGGTAAGTAAACTTAGACCTGCCCAGCAATTAATATTCTAATATCTTATCCTATTTGAAATGACCCAGATAGTTAATGAATTCTCTTCCTTTATAACTTAGCTTCAAGTTACGAAAATCTAGAGGTTATTTTAGATGGTTGTTCCCAAAACATAATTATTCCTATAGAGTTCACCTAAAACTCTTACCTCATTTGCCTATTTTATTTAATTAAAAGCTTTGTCATATTGTTATTTTTCTTGCTGACAAACTTTGTTAACAGGAATAAGGTCTTATTTGATTTCTAGTAAACCTTGGTACAATAAAAGTATTATACTTAATGTTGATGACTTTAAAGTATTAATCAAACCAACAAGCTTAATGTAACTTTAATACCAGATATTAATTCAATACTGAATATTTCCTGAACCCGAAATCCATTCTGGCCAGTTGTTTTTATGTTTAAGTATTTATATAAGCACTTAATTTCCTTTAAGCCAGTTAAATAGAGCTCTTCTACAAATTAATTTCGGCAATGCCACACATCTATAACACACGTACAAATACAAACACAGGGACCTCAAAGTTCCCATTCCAAAATTTCAGCCATGAATCAGGTACAAGGTAAAACCCATTAGTTACAAAAGAGATTGGATTCAAATTGGGTTTCTGGCAGATGGGACAAATCAAGATCACCTGTCGGGATGACTAAACACTTTTTACTAACATTTATGGAAAAGACACTTCTATTTGTAGCTTTTGGTGATTTTAGGAACAAAGTGCAACCTTTTCTTCCTGAGAATGTCCCACTCTTAGACAAGAGCAGACACTTTTTTTGTTTTTGTCTGTTTTCCTGTTCCTTTCCTCCATTTGATATCAGTAAAAGTTTTAAAATCACAAAACTGCTTTTGGCTGTAAATGGACAAACAGTACCAAACAAAATGAAATGAAAAACCCAAAGGACAAACAGAAAATCCTAAATAAACGCTCAAGTTTGGTCTTGGGGTTTTACATATACCAACAACACAGGAGACCATAAATTGCATAATTAACACAGTTAAGGGTAGCAGTCCGTGGTGCACAGGATCCCAAGATAACCCTGCATAAAGCCCTTGTGGAGATCCTAACAGGTACTGTGGCCACACATTGTTACAATAAAATACCATCTTCCTCTCACCCATGGTTCATAGCTGTAATCAGGTCCCATATCCAAATTGAGCCTCAGAGGACTTTCTTTAGGGATAGTTGAAACATTTCCCACTTTTAAAGACAGAAATTCAAGACCAACAAAACACAAACTTCACACACAAATGCTAGCATCCAAAGAAACAAACTAACTGGTTCCCAAATCGGATAAAAGACCAACAACTATTTCCTCTCTCCAACAGGGTACCCCAAACAAATTGGCTTACTCCAGAGAAAAAGCCCCCAACAGAGAGGAAATAAAGTTCCTGGCTGTACAAAGCAAAGTGACTTACCCTACTGCATGGAGCCCACCAGCTTCCAAATGTTTCTTGCTCCAACTGCCAAGCGCTGGGCCAGCAAGTGCCACTTCGGGGAATTCTGAAGGGAAGATCCTCAGGACAAGTGGTCCTGGCAGCTGCTAGGGCCTTAACTGAAAATTCCCCAACTGGGCTAGCTAGCCACGACCATCGAGGCTCTTGGCTGGATCCCCAAAATTTGTTACCTACCTCAAGCTCATATTGCTTGACGCACAACAGGCCAATAAATTGAGAGACAAGTTGTTGGGACAAAGAACAGTAACCTTACCTGGAAAGCCAGCAGACTGAGAAGACGGTGAACTCACTTTCCAAGTCAGAATGCAGGCTTCTCTTATACTAAAAGGGGAGGGAGTAACGTCGAACACTTCCTGGTTCCCGTCAGCCTCCGTAGGGGCTGTGTTAATTTCTTCCTGCCTGCAGCCATTCGCAGGTGGGCCTGATCAGGATGTTTACTGCGAACTAATCAAGGCTATTTTGGCTTAATGTTCATTACCTGGGAGGCAGGGGTCCCAGAGATGGGCCTATACTTTAAGCTTATAGGCAACATCCTTTTAGTGATTAACTTGTAATATATAGAATACAAAGGTTCTTCCCTATTACAGTCTGAGGATCTAACTTAAAACTTGGTTACTATAGTTGAAAACACAATTGTATAACTGAAATTTGCTAAGAGAATAGAACTGAAATGTTCTCACCAAAAAAGACAAATGTTTAAAGTGATGGATGTTTTAATTAACCCAATGGGGGGAATCATTTCACAATGCAAACATATAATTTCACATGTAGCAAGTCACCATGATGTACACTTTTAAAAAGCTTACAACTTTATGTCAATTATACCTCAATAAAACTGAGGTATAGGGCTACATCTGGACATTCACTGAGTTCAGCACAAATGATCACCTTCAGAGCAGAGGCTGAGGTATAGAGTCTAGAACTGAGGTTCTAACGCATCTGAGAATCCAAACTCCTGGAGGGTTGGAACCTTGTCTTATTCATTACTGTATCCCCAGTCCTTGGAACAGGGCTTGGCTCAAAGATGGCCCTTAATACACACTGAACAAAGGAAAGGAGGAGGACTGACCTCCTTCCAGGGACACTCCCCAAGCTGGGCTGAACCAGGTTCTATGGCCATGTGAGGAATAGCCCCCTGGCCTTTTGGGTCCAAAAGATACCATCCCTCACCCCACCCACACATGCAAATACCAGCGAGTAGATGCCTGCACTCCAGGAATATCCAGCCTGGCCTCCGTGGCTACAGACCCACATTTTTCACTATCTGATGAACTCGTGGAGCAGGACCAAGGGGACACAGCTGGCATCCCGGCCCCCTACAGCTTGGCTCTAGCCAACTCCCCCACCCCCACCCCCCGCCATGTACACCTCAGTTTGTGGAGCTGACATTCAATTCCCAGGGTGGTATTTCCCGCCTCCGCCCTCCCATCGCTGCCTGAACCTCCCTCAGCCTTCCCAGGCAGAATCAAGTCAGAGATGGATTCCTCAGCGAGGCCTTCTCCTCCATCCTGCCCCACCCACGGCCACGACTCCTGGAACAGGCGGCGGTGCCGGCACTGAAAACTGAATTCAGAAGGCGGAGCATCTGGGGGTAAAGAAGAGGTGAATTGGGGGACCACGCGAGAGTAGGTGCCTGTGGGACACCCAGGCGGAGAGCAAGCTGCGTCTCTCAGACGCTATCTTACTCCTCGCCCAGCACCGTTCTTCTCAACGCCTGGCTAGCTACCCCAGCGTCCGGGTCCGCTCACCTCCAACTCCTCCACTCCTGCCCAGATACCGTTGACGTCACGGGGTTCCGCTATCTCATTGGTCGACATTTCCTCTCCCCGCCCGTGCGTGGGAAGGAGGGCGAGCCATGGTCCCTGGGGGTCAGGGAAGTGGCGGGGGGGGGGGTTCCGAGGTGATTGCAAACTGGCTCCATACGAAGCGCCCACGTGGGCCTCCCCCAATCCGCTCTACTGGACGAGATTCCCCCAGGGCAGAGGCTGCTACATCCGCTGTGCCTGGAAACCGGAAACCGGATTCGCCCTCCTCCCGACGGGACCCCTAGCACAGCGCTGAAAGGAGGCGCGTCGAGTGAGGCGAGCGCCCAGCCTCCAGCAGCACTAGAGTCTGGTGGCCTCTAGATTTGTTTTTCGCATCATGGCCTTGGATTAGTCTCTCCTCTGGGCATGTGTTTCTTATGTAGAATCGGAGAAAAGGCACTGTCCGCCCTGATCCGCGAGCAGCTCCGCGTCAAAATGAGAGGTTCTTAACCAGGAGCCTGCATTCCTAACCCGGCCTTGCCTCTGGCCTCAGTTTTCTCATCTGTAAAATATGAATGTTGCGATTTGGAACATGGGAGAGGGGGTGGAGGGGTACTAGAGCCCTTTCAGGACTGTGGCTGTAAGCCTGGGATCGCTCTCAATGGCCAGGTGTCTTGGAGGGGTTCAAGATGAAGGCACCTGGCCCAGGTCCCACAGTTATGAAGTGACTGAGTCATTTCCAGCTCTTCTAAACAGCAAGACACTGAGTGATCTTTCAGAGCCTCAGTTTCCTCATTTGTAGACTGAGGACTGTGAACCCCTCTTCCCTGGGGTGTCCCTATAATTATGTGAAAAATACGTAGAGTAAGTGCCAAGCACAAGGTACTTAATAAAAGCTCATTATAATGGATTTAATTAATTTTTAATAACGAAAATGCAGTCTCATTAAATATGTATTCACTGTTGCATTCCCACATTTATTCTGTTAAATCTTTTTTCCCCTTTGGCTAGTCTGGCTTCTCCCGCTCTTCTCCTCCCCCACCCCCGCCCCCATTTCTGTAATTCCCAGGGACTCAGCTTGCTTCTCTCTCATCCTGGTCACTTTACAATCCCCTCCTTGAGATCTGTACTCCAACCTGCTGTAGAGTCGAATAAAACCCTATCTCTTCCTGTCCTCACTATGCCCAAAGGCAAGGCCACACAACTTTGCTATAATTAGGGATTATGTAGTTTTTACTATAGGAACACAGTTGGGGACAGGAAAAGTAAGGAACCAGGGGCAATTATGAAGCTCAGGGAAATGATACCAAGATGTAACATGACTCCTCTGCCAGGTACTTAAATAGTAGCATCCCTCTGGGTACTGACCCAAGCTCACTTCTCACCTCAAGTGCCATCTCTGCAAATAGTCCCCAAATCTCTGTTGCCAGCTCAGATTCTCCTGACCTATGGACTCAGCTGTGTATTGTATAACGTCCTCATTCTTTCATTCAAGAACATGGATCTCTCCACTTCTCTGGGTAGGTCTCCAGAGGAATAGGCCAGTGAAAGACCTGTCCCCACTTCTGATCTAACAGCCTGCAGAGGGATGGACCAGACAGGAACCAGCCTACCTCTGCCAACAGGAATGAGGCCATGCCCTGTGAGAGAACCAAGTCCCCTGAAATACACATTTTGCTTGTTCTTTTTTTTAATATATTTATTTTTGGCTGCATTGGGTCTTCGTTGCTGCACGCAGGCTTTCTCTAGTTGCAGTGAGCGGGGGCTACTCTTCGTTGCAGTGCACGGGCTTCTCATTGCAGTGGCTTCTCTTGTTGCGGAGCACGGGCTCTAGGTGCACAGGCTTCAGTAGTAGTGGCTCGCTCCGTGGTTGCTCCGTGGCATGTGGGATCTTCCCGGACCAGGGCTCGAACCCGTCCGTGTCCCCTGCATTGGCAGGCGGATTCTCAACCACTGCGCCACCAGCGAAGCCCCATTTTGCTTGTTCTGATGATGAATTGAGACCCGCTAGACTCTGTTCCCCACCCCAGGGAGAACTGAAAGTAGACCCCAGAGCAGTGAAGGCTTGGTCCAAGAGTGGTCCATGTAGAACACAGAAATCTTTCCATATGCTGTTTTCTCCTTTCTCACTCCTCTAGTTAATTTAGGCCTTCTGGAACCCAAGGCTCACAAAACCTTTCATGAAAGGGCCACAGTTTATGTCATCACACTCATCTCTCATGGATCCCTTTCTCCTCAAAATGTACCTTGAAGTCTTTGCACGAGAGCTTCCTCCTGCCTAGAACTTGCCCTGCTCCTTGTTCCAGCACTGCCACCTGCATTTTCACCAGGCTATTTGCTGCTACCCATCTTTCTGACCTCAGCTTAGACGTCACGTCCTCTAGGAAGGCTTCCTGAACCTCAAAAATTGGTTGACTATTATTCACAGGTACATATCAAAGGATATAGGAATGCAGTGACAAAATGTGTAAGATTTGTTTAAAATACAAGAAAGAAAGAGAGAAAAAAGAGGAAGGAAGGAGGGAAGGAAGGAAAGAAGAAAGAAAGAAGGGAAGGAAGGAAGAAAGGAAGGAGGGGAGGAAGGAGGGAAGAGAGAAAGAACGAATGAAAGAAAGAAAGAAAGAGAAAGAAAGAAAGAAAGAAAAAGAAAGAAAGAGAAAGGAAGGAAGGAAGGTTGGTTATCAAGGGTGGCCAAATTTTTATATTTATTGAAGTTGG
Source organism: Aethalodelphis obliquidens (assembly GCF_003676395.1). Classification (NCBI taxonomy): domain Eukaryota; kingdom Metazoa; phylum Chordata; class Mammalia; order Artiodactyla; family Delphinidae; genus Aethalodelphis; species Aethalodelphis obliquidens. The sequence continues at coordinate 12,184,671 of NW_020837971.1, forward strand.
AGAACTGTTATATGAGGATTCATTATACTATTCTCTCTACCTTTGCATATATTTGAAATTTTACCAGTTAAAAAAAAGAAGAGGAGGAACTTCCTTGGTGGTCCAGTGGTTGAGACTCCACACTTCCACTGCAGGGGGCATGGATTTGATCCCTGGTCTAGGAACTAAGATCTCACATGCCGTGCAGCACAGCCAAAAATAAAAATAAATAAAATAAAATAAAAACATTTTTTTAAAAAAAGAGGAAAAGCACATATACACATACACAAAATCTTGGCTAGAAGTGACAAGGTCAGACACAGACCCTTCGACTTTTGTGTCTCTGGCCAATGTCCTGTTCTTTGTCTCATGAGTGATTAACTAAGATGAGAACTCTCATCCCCTTGAAACTAGCTAGACACAGAGATAAACATTTTCTGTTAAGCTGACTGAGACTTCCCCTGATGCAAAACAATCCCAACTGTAAATTCCTCACACCTGTAACCTATCTATTCCTCCCTATAAAAGTCTGAATCAAAACCACCCTGCCTAGACACTCTGATCTTTGTAACTGTGGGGCTCTCCCTGAGGAAATGGACTGAATAAAATCAGTCTCCTTATTTGTCCACACTGTCTTTGACAGGAGTCCCTTCTATGGTTTCCATAGAATTCTTCTCCATCATACATGTCATGCTGAACTGTAACTGCTTGTCTGTCTTCCCCAGTATCCAGCATAATAAAAATGGGGAATTCCTTCAATGTCCAGTGACGGACTCAGCACTTTCACTGCTGTGGGCCCGGATTTGATCCTTGGTTTGGGGAACCAAGATCCCAAAAGCCATGAAGCATGGCCAAAAATAAATAAAATTAATTAATTAATTACATTAATATAAAAATGGTCAATCTGTGACTGTTCTTTCTGGTAATGACTATCTACCGGACAGTGTAATATTGTATTCTGGCCCTCCTAGTTTGAGGGAATAATGCACACCAAATGTTTATTGCAGAATGCTTATCTTTCTGTTCTCTGTAACAAGAAAATGGAACCCAGGCCATTTAGAAATTTTATACTTTTAATAAACAAATTGAAAAGAAGGGCAGCCAGATCACAGCCTTGTGTTGGGTTTGCTGACAGTTCAGTTTGAAGACTGTTTCCATAGAGATCTGGCCTCCCCTTTTCCAGTGACAGACAGCTAACAGTGGTTCTCAATCTTAGCTCACCTGGGAGTCTTAAAAAATACTGTTGCCTGGGCCCCAGCCCCAGAAATTCAGATGCAGTTGATCCAGTGTGTGGCCTGGGCAACAGATTCTTGAAAGTTCCTCAAGTGATTCCAGTGTGCAGCCAAAATTGAGAATCACTGTAAGATCGAAGCAGAGCATCATCAGTGTTCCCTCCTGGCAGACTGGTGGGAGCATCCTTGGTGGGACAATGGATGGCACACTTGGATGGCACATCACTGGGACTGGCAATCTGACTGGCAGTGATGCCAGCAATCTCAGTGAAGACAGCTCTAGACAACTACAGATAACCCAGCATCACCAATCTCGACTGGTGGCAGGAAGCCAGGTCTGATCTCATCACCAAGAGGCCCAGACAGGGAGACTGATCTTAAGCCAGACAACAAAAGCAGCTGAAGGAGCTGGATGAGGACCAAGTGGAGTAGGCAGGCTTGTGCTACCCAGGTCTGTGCAGTTGTCAATCTCAGTTTCCTCATCTATAAAATGGTGATAAAAATACTACCTGCCTCATAACCCTCTCAGACTTCAGACAATACTACAAAACTATAGTAATCAAAACAGCATGGTATTGGAACAAAAATAGACATATGGATCAATGGAACAGAACAGAGAGCCCAGAAGTAAACCCACACACCTATGGTCAATTAATCTTTGACAAAGGAGGCAAGAATATACAATGGAGAAAAGACAGTCTCTTCAGCAAGTGTTGTTGGGAAAGTTGGACAGCCGCAAGCAAATCAATGAAGTTAGAACACACCCTCACACCATACACAAAAATAAACTCAAAATGACTTAAAGACTTAAATGTAAGACATAACACCATAAAACTCCTAGAAGAGAACATACGCAAAACAGTCTCTGACATAAATCGTACCAATGTTTACTTAGGTCAGTCTCCCAAGGCAATAGAATTAAAAGCAAAAACAAACAAATGGGACCTAATCAAACTTATAAGCTTTTGCACAGCAAAGGAAACCATAAACAAAATGAAAAGACAACCTACGGACAGGGAGAAAATATTTGCCAGTGATGTGACCAACAAGGGTTGCAAACAGCTTACACAACTCAATAACAGAAAAACAAACAACCCAATCCAAAAATGGGCAGAAGATCTAAATAGACATTTCTCCAAAGAAGACATACAGATGGCCAATAGGCACATGAAAAGATGTTCAACATTGCTAATTATTAGAGAAATGCAAATCAAAACTACAATGAGGTACCACCTCACACTGGTCAGAATGGCCATCACTAAAAAGTCTACAAATAATAAACCCTGGAGAGGGTGTGGGGAAAAGGGAACCCTCCTATACTGTTGGTGGAATGTAAATTGGTGCAGCCACTATGGAAAACCTCCAGTATGGAGGTTCCTCAAAAAACTAAAAATTGGGCCATATGATCCAGCAATCCCCCTCCTGGGCATATATCCAGAAAAAAACTATAATTCAAAAAGATACATGCCCCCCAATGTTCATAGCAGCACTGTTTACAATAGCCCAGTCATGGAAGCAACTGAAATGTCCACTGACAGATGAATGGATAAAGAAGACGTGGTACATACATACAATGGAATACTACTCAGCCATAAAAAAGAATGAAATAATGCCATTTGCAGCAACATGGATGGACCTAGAGATTATCATACTAGGCAAAGTAAGTTAGAAAGAGAAAGACAAATACCATAATGGAATCTAAGATATGACACAAATGAACTTACCTACAAAACAGAAGCAGACTCACAGACACGGAGAACAGACTGTGGTTGCAGGGATTGTGGGGAGGGATGGATTGGGAGCTTGGGATTAGCAGATACAAACTATTATATATAGAATGGATACACAACAGGTCCTGCTGTATAGCACAGGGAACTATACTTAATATCCTGTAATAAACCATAATGGAAAAGAAAAAAAATACTACCTGCTTCATAAGTACTTATAGGGAATAAACAAGTTAACATATATGAAGCGTTACTAAGTGGTATGTAAGTCTTAGCTGCTGTTGTGGTTTGGAGAGGTGAGGAAATTGGGCAGTGTTTCAGTGGATAAAATAAGATTTTTTTACATACATCTCCTCCCCAACCAGTATGGTCTCCTCATATGAAGGTGTTCACAGTTTACATCGTTTTTAGTTCCTATCATAATGAAAAAAATTGTAATGTTCATACTGTCTTAGTGTAAATGAACTTTGGCTTCATAAGTCATGTAGTTTTCATGTATTGATACTAACAGGCTTCATGTTCTGGCAAGCTTGTGATCATTGCAATTTCCTCCTTTGCAGCATCAGCAAGACACTGGGGTTTATACTAGGACTTGCTGTGTTGGCAAAGGCAGCTCTTACCCGCTGGGGCCGCGGAGTGGGTTTGGAAGGGACCCCAGGTTTCTCTACCAACCAAATGCTGTGCTTATATCTGTGGCCTGACCTCCTGGTTTAGCTTATTGGAGAAAAGATACTTAAGAGGCTGAAACTTTGGGGCCAGGACAGTTGGGAGTGGCAGGCCCTGTCTGTGCAAAGTCACTAGGTTATCTATCCTCTTTTTTTTTTTTTTTTTTGCTGTACGCGGGCCTCTCACTGTTGTGGCCTCTCCCGTTGCGGAGCATAGGCTCTGGACGCGCAGGCTCAGCGGCCATGGCTCACGGGCCCAGCCGCTCCGCAGCATGTGGGATCTTCCCGGACCGGGGCACGAACCCGTGTCCCCGGCATCGGCAGGCGGAGTCTCAACTACTGCGCCACCAGGGAAGCCCAGGTTATCTATCCTGAGTAGAGAGATATAATGATGAAGTCACCCACCTGCTATTCTCCAGGGATGCTGACCTATGCCGGTCAGGCCTGTGTTACCACCAGAGCTCCTCCTATTTCCCTTGAGGTGTTGACTATTCAGGTATCAAACATGGAGCACAGGCACAGCAACTCCACCTGCTGACAGGATTAAACTAGAATATTCTGTCCTCACAGGGCAATCCCATTTCTCTTGCCCAGCTGAAGGAAAAAGGCCCAAGAAGTGTCAACAATTTTGATCAAAAGCAATCAACACAAGGGAAAAAAATACTTTATCAGAACAAGAGAGACTGTAGACTATTTTCTAATCCCCTGGAAGAGTAAGCATCTTTTGAAAGGATTTGTTGTATCTGAAATCCAAATTCTGAAATCCAGTTCCTGGTACCTACCAAAAGCAGGGCAGTGACATTCACTGGTGTCTTTTGTGTTTCAGTCAAGGGTAAATACTTTACATATGTTGGATCATTTAAAATCCTCTTAACATAATTATCTTCATTTTTATTGGTCTGGAAAAGGAAGCTCTTAAATTGAGGTAACACCTCCAAAGTAGCACATCTAATACGGGGTTGGGGCCAGAACACCATTCCAGATCTGTCCATAGACTCTGGCTCCTCGGGGAGGAAATTCACCTGTTTACCTAAGACAGCTGGGCTGCCTTAACATGAATGAAAGGACGAAATGTCTTTTCAAAGATACGGGTTTTATGGAAAAGTCAGAAAATATACAGAAGCAAATGGAAAAATTATCATTCATCATCTCCCATCCAAGTTACTGCAGAAAACATTTTGGGGTTATATTTGAAAACGTTAATATGTTTACCTGCTTTTTTCATCTGAGCCTTTAGAATGACGTTTTATTTCTAGGTCAATAAATGTAGATATAGGGGCTTCCCTGGTGGCACAGTGGTTAAGAATCTGCCTGCCAGTGCAAGGGATACAGGTTCGAGCCCTGGTCTGGGAAGATCCCACATGCCGCAGAGCAACTAAGCCCATGCGCCACAACTGCTGAACCTGCGCTCTAGAGTCCGCGAGCCACAACTACTGAAGCCCGCGTGCCTAGAGCCCGTGCTCCGCAACAAGAGAAGCCACTGCAATGAGAAGCCCACACACCTCAACGAATAGTAGTCCCTGCTCGCTGCAACTAGAGAAAAGCCCGCACTCAGCAATGAAGACCCAACGCAGCCAAAAATAAATAAATTAAATTAATAAATGTAATAAATAAATAAAAATGTAGATCTATACCATCTACAGTTGGCTGGGTAGTATCTCAGTGTACACGTGTCCTAAATTATTCACCTGGTTCCTCTATCATTAGACATCTACGTTGTTTCTAATTTTTATTTATTATAAACAGTGTTCAATACATATCTTTGTACATCTTTGGGTGCTTTTGTTTCTTTAGGGGAAAAAATCCTAAATGTGAAATTGCCAAGTCAAAGGGAATGCACGTAACTTTCTTAAAAAACAAACTTTTGTTTTATTTTATTTTGTTTTTGAAAGGTTTTTAAATATATATTTATTTGTTTGTTTGTTTATTTTGTTGTGCCGGGTCTTAGTTGCAGCAGACAGGCTCCTTAGTTGTGACATGTGAACTCTTAGTTGCAGCATGCATGTGGGATCTAGTTCCCTGACCAGGGATTGAACCTGGGCCCCCTGCATTGGGAGTGTGGAGTCTTAACCACTGCGCCACCAGGGAAGTCCCTGAAAATTTTTTTTTTAATTTTATGTACAAACAGCTAGCATTGTTTCTGCTGTAAGGATGTCCTGGATGACCCATTCAAGGAAGTTTACTTGGTCCAGTTTAATGAAGCCAATATCCTTTGTGTACTGATGGATCCTACTGTGCTGGTTTAGGCAGAGGTAGAGCAAGAACCAGAGCAAGAACCCTGGCTGAATTTTCTCGAATGGCTCCAGAAGAGCTGCTGGCTACCCATCCTGCTTTCTCGAATGCAAGGAGGCAAAAGGAAAGAGCTCCAAAAACAACCTTTTAGATTCAAGTATGTCATGTATAGAGAAAGTGCATAAGTTATAAGTGGACAGTTTGATCAAGTATCACAAAGGGAGCACACCTGTGTAAATACCACCCAGATCGAGAGATAGAAAACTATGATCCCCCTCCCCCCCTCTCAGGCCTCCCCCCAACCTTTCCTGCTCTCACCTTTCCAGACATAACAACTCTTCTGACGTTTAACATCACAGATTGATTCTGACTATCTCTTAACATATAAACATTATCATCCAGTGTGTACTCATTTGTGTCTGATTTCTCTCACTCAATGTTATCTTTGTGAACTTATGTTGATGGGTATAGTGGGAGCTCATTTTCATTGATGTATTTTTTTTTAATTCTAATATTGAATTTTTAGAAAGTGAATACTCACGGGCAACATCATACCAGAAGCATCTCTTGTGCCTTCTCCCAGTCATTGCTTTCCTGAAAGGTGACCTCTCTTCCGATTTCTATCACACTCGATGTGTTTTACCTTCCTTTAAATCTTATATATAAGTAGATCATACAGTAAGTACTCTTTGATGACTGGCTTTTCACTCATATTTTTACCTATTGGATTCACCCACATTTTTGGGTGTAGCAGGAGTTCGTCCTTTATTGTATAGTAGATCAGATTACGAACATGCAGTAATTTATCCATTCTACTGTTGATAGGCATTTGGATTTTATATGATTTTTGGCTATCATCAATAATGCTACTACGAACATTCTTGTGCATGTCTTTAATGTTTGGAGGGGGCCATGTCCCCCTTTTCATTATTTTTCTTTTTCAGAATTTTTGGGCTATCTTTGCATATTATTCTTCATAGAGATGTACTTTAGTATCATTTGGTAAAAATCTTAGAAAAGTTAACGTTAGGATTTTGACTTGGATAGTGCAAAACACACAGGTTAATTTAATATCTTAATTTTGCTGATTCTCATTCCGTGTTTATTAAAATCCCATGTCTCTTGACAAAGTTTTACAGTTTTCTTCATATCATTTTTAAGCATTTATTTTTAAGTTTATTCCTCGGTAGTTTATACCTTTGGTTGCTTTCGTGAATAGGATCTTCCTCCAGGGAGGTCTTTCAATGACACTGTATGAAAGAAATAAATGAGTGCTGTTCAGAAATTCAGTATGTTACAGAAATTCTACTTGTCTCTTTTGTTTGTAAACAACTATTTAGAACTTTCATAGTTGCTTAGGAACGTGTCCCCTTGGCTTTTCATTCTGTGGTGGTACAAAGATAACATGGATTTCTGGAGAAATCCAAAATTGCATGGCAGCGTTGGAAGCTTTCCCAGCTCACGAGTCCCTGCACAAGTTTCTACTCAGGCTGACGGGAAAGAACACCTAAAGCCTGGGCCATTTCTAGGTACTTATTCTGTACCAGTTACTACTAAATGTGGAGAAAACAGATGATCCTCAGAAACATGTATAGAGCTTTCAGTTTTCTGTGGAGAGAGATTCAGCCTGTAAGGCTGAAGAACTTTCCAGCAGGGGACCCGCATGGGGAAAGGCCCTGAGGTGGGAGGGACTTAGCACATTCAGAGAAGGGAAAAGAATGCAGGGCTGGGATGTGCTGAGTGAGGGGTGTGTCCTGAGATGAGTCTTGACTGGGGAAGTGCAAGCAGGATTATCTGCTGAGATGATGCTCTTCCCACTCTGGCTGATGGGGACCCAAGCAAATGCGATGGGCTGGGGGTGGCAGTCAGGCGGCCCTGGCTGCAAGGTGGTGTGGGCCCAGGGAGACTGAGTCCCAGCCCCAGGGTTGCCTCCTTCTAGCTGTGGAAATGAGGGCCAGTGCCGTGGCCTAACTCTCCCTGGGCCCCATACTGAACTGGACATCTGGCATTGTAGCTACATTACATGGAGAATGGATGGACAACAAGGTCCTACTGTATAGCACAGGGAATTATAGTCAATGTCCTAGGATAAGCCGTAATGGAAAAGAATATAAAAAAGAATGTACATATATGTATAACCGAGTCATTTTGCTGTAGAGTGGAAATTAACACAACATTGTTAATCAACTATACTTCAATTAAAAAGGATTACTAATGAAATTAACATTTAAAGATCAACATATAAAAATACTTTGGGGACTTCCCTGGCGGTCCAGTGGTTAGGACTCCACACTTCCACTGCGGGTGGCACGGGTTCAATCCTTGGTCAGGGAACTAAGATCCCGCATCCTGTGGCGTGACCTAAAAAGAAATAAAAATATATTTTTTAGCATCATCCTTGCAGATTAACTTTATCTTATTTTTAAACTACATTTAATAAGCAGCAAGTTGGAACAGTTAGGCTTTGGGTTCCTCCCTCTGTTAAGCATGTAACCATCTGTAAGTGTACACATGAGAAGCTACTTCTTCAAGGGGCCCTTTTGAAATATGGACAAGCATTTTCTCATGGGAATAACATCACCCTCTAATTGGATGCAGTAAGAGAGTAAATGGTTTGATCATGCAGAAGACAGCCTAGTGAGGGAGAGGGTATGTTTATACACACAGGATTCCTTTGATTCACACTCTGCTGTGTCCTGTGTTTCTATGACAGACATCCGGTCATTCCCCTCCCAGAAAGCCATTGTGTGGCACCAAAGAGATAAAGCGTGTGAAAAGGCTTTTTAACAGAAGAGCGAGACAGATTGGGGGTTATAATTAGGTTGGGTGACTTCCTGGGGTCCCTGAGCATCTGGGGAAATGGGTGGTAGGGGCCCTGACAGGTCACCCACTGAGAAAGCAGAGGAAATGCCAAAACTGAGATAACTGAGGCAGCTGGAGATCACATAAGACCTTTAATTTTTTTTCTAAGCTGGCCTGCCCACAGTTCAAAATTTGGCACTAGTTCCCACGGAAGAATGCTGGTTGCCTCAACCATGAGACCTTTCACTGCCCCTCCACCCTCACCCTGTCCAGCTTCGACCTGGGCTCAGCCTAGCCAAACCCAGCTCCTGAATGCATGTGGGCCCAAGTGTTGCAGGAAAACGCGTGGGGCCAGAGAGGATGGTCACATCCCACGTCTCAGGCGAGTCCCTGGGACGGCCGCCAAGTGTGGGTTCTTAGCTTCGCACAGGAAAGAATTAAAGAGCGAGCCACAGTAAAGTGAAAGAAGGTTTATTCAGGGAGATCTATATTCCATAGACAGAGTGTGGGCCATCTGGGAAGGTGAGAGTGGCCCCAAGGTAGGGAGATCTATATTCCATAGACAGAGTGTGGGCCATCTCAGAAGGTGAGAGTGGCCCCAAGGTATAGTGCTGCCAGTTTTTATAGGGGTGGGTTTCTATAGTGGGTAATTTCATAGGCTAATGAGTGGGAGGAATATTCCAGCTATTTGGGGGAAGTGGTGGGGATTTCCAGGAATTGGACCACCGCCCACTTTTTGACTTTGTATGGTCGGCCTTGGAACTGTCATGGCACCTGTGAGTGTGTCATTTAGCATGCTGATGTGTTACAATGAGCATATATTGAGGCTCAAGGTCTGGTGGAAGTCAATTCATCAGCCATCTTGGACCTAGTTCGTTCTAACCAATTTATGTCGTGTCCTCAATGGCTGTCATTCTTTTAAAGGTTGTGTCCTGCCCCCTTCCTGTCTCACAAGCACCCATGTGGCTCAGAGATGGGGTGAACACATCTGGTTTTCCTGTGACCCTCCCCATTTGTGCCTGTTGTCCTGGTGCCATTACTAATACTCCCCCTCTCATTCTCCGCAGTGCTCCAATATAGGTGATAAATTATGTGTTCTCCTTATTGAGAACCCAGCTACGGGCTGTTACCTCAACAGGCAGCAAGACTTGGAAGCCTAGGTTTGGAGAGCAAGGGTCCAGGGATACTGCACTTGTTCCCAAAAGGTAAAAGGAATGGACAGCAGGGGAGGGTCTAAATTGTTCAGCCTAACATAAGAAAGACCCAGGAGGCAGTGATAATGCTCTGGTTCACCTCCCCATCCCAGGCATCCTCATTTGTTTGAGCCCCAGCACTGCTGCCTTGCGTACTAGCAATCTAGATGCATAAAGCACGGTACACTGATCAAAGGCAATCAGACATTCATTCCATCTAACAAAACTGAGTCCAAGCCCGCTTTGTGTACCACACAACAGGCCAATGAATCTGAAAACGAGGTGCTGAGGCAAGGAATAGCGACTTTATTCAGAAAGACGGCAGACCAAGAAGATGGTGGACTAGTGTCCCCAAAAAACCATCTTATCAGGGTCTGGATGCCAGTTTCTTTTATAGAACAGAGAGGGGGAGGCAGTGAGGAAGTAAAGTAAAAAGGGCCATTAGTTTTGCCTGGCTTGGCCAGCCTCAGGGAGGGGATGTGTTAGTTTCTTCTTTTCTGCAGCCATCCACCAGTCGGCAGGGTCAGATTGTCTCCCTGTGAGCTGAACAAAGGCACTTTAGTTTAACATTCAGGCAGAGGGGCAGGGTTCCCTGAGGCAGGCCATTACCGATGATTATAATAACAAAAGCAAGGAAAAGCAAAGGTTAAAGTCAAAGCAACAGATCCAACATGGAGTCAGATTTTGCTCTTCCCTGTTACACAATTACTGACACGCTACTTTGGTCCAGGAACAGACACAGATACTGGGAATCCAAAGAGGATTTCAGGCAAGTCACTAGACTTATAGTGCAGTGAGGTAAACACTATGAGGTAAGCCCAAGGGGTCATGGGAGCCCAGAGGAAGAGCTGGCTCACTTTTCCTGGAAAGCCAGCGGGGGGCAGGGAGGGGTGCAGTTACCAGGAAAGCTATCACGAAGGAGCTCTTGGAGCCAGGCTCTGCAGACAAGACAAGGTACCAGATATCTCCCTGTGGGAGCAGGGAGTTCTCAGCTTTCAAGAGCCATACAACCAGTGTGATGAATTGGGAAATGGGGATTGACATATATACACTAATATGTATAAAATGGATAACTAATAAGAACCTGCTGTATAAAAAAAAAAACATAAAATAAAATTTAAAAAAAAAAAGCGCCAAACAACCAGAATTACAAGTGTGTGTGAGCCAGCAGGAGGACCCAGGCAGGCAGATGAAGCCATGGATGACGCAGTCCCAGGAGGGTGGGGCTGGTGTTCCTTTCAGACCTTCCCCTTAGGGGCAGCTTGTGCCAGGCCCCAAGCCGGGTCTGGGGCTGAAGTTCAGAGCATCCAGATGGCCTGTGGGAGGTGAGAGTGGGCCTAGAATCAGGCAGGCTCTGAAAAAGCTGATCCGCTATCAGATAAACCTCCTGGGAAGAAGGGTGGAAATCTCGTGTGGCCATTCCGAGAAGCAGAAAGAATAGGCAGGCCCCAAGGCACTGGTTTCCCCTTGACTAGAGGGCAAGGTTGAGAAACAGGCTGGCCCCAGCTCACCCTTCCCACCCCTCCACCCTCTGCAATTTTTGCCACTGAGGATGCCATTAGGTTTTAGGGTCTGGTTGAGGTAACCCAGTGGTTCTCACGTTTTAGCATCACCTGGGGAGGCCTGTTAAAACACAGACGCCTGGGGCCCACTCCAGAGTCCATAGGTCTGGGGTAGAGACCCCAAAACTGTACTGTATACAAGTTCCCAGGTGCTCTGGTTCTCATGGCGTTTTTTGGTTTATTTGCTTTTCATTGAGGTATAATTATACAATAGTATACAAATTTCAGGTGTACAACATAGTGATTCACAATTTTTAAAGGTTATACTCCATTTATAGTTATTAGAAAATATTGGCTATATTCCCAGTGTATAGTATATCCTTGGAGCTTATTGATTATATTCTCAGGTTTTGAGAAGCACTGAGGTAACCCAGTCATGGTCTCTCTTTGATGGGGCCCCCAGTGAGGCTGCCTGGGGCTGAGGACATGGGATTCGGAAGCGGGAACTGGGCTTGTGGGCTGGCTTGTAAGACTCCTCAGTTTCTACCTCAATAAAACGGTCATTCTGGGGAATATCCTGGCGGTCCAGTGGTTAGGACTTCGTGCTCTCACTGCCGAGGGCTTGGGCAACTAATAAATCCCACAAGCTGTGCAGCATGACCGAAAAAAAGAGAAAGGGGTCATTTTGAGTCCCAAACAAGACCTGTGATATAAAAGCCCTTTGTAAACTGAGGTGAAATTCAATGTCAGTTATCATGCCCAAGCTGAAACCGTGTAAAACTCAGATTGGGACTCGAACCACGCAGCCGGGGCTCAAACCCGGCCAAAACCCAGATTGGGACTTCAACCTACGTGGCCAGGATTTGAACCGGGCCAAAGCCCTGCTTGGGACTCTAACCTGACGTCTGGACTTACTGAGGCTCAGGTTCTGCGTCTCAGTGCAGAAGGAATTCAGCGAGAGGCAAAGTGATAGGAAAGAAGTAGATTTCTTAACTTAGGATGCTTGTAAGAGATGCAAGCGGGCAGGCGAGGGAGCTCTGCCTTGAGGATTAAGTGGGCTACAATTTTATGGTCAAAGGAAAGGGGGAGGGGAAAAGACGGCTTTATTCCAGTAGATGTGAGGCTTACATCACTAGTTCCTTCTTCATATCAGGCAGGAGAGTGTCTGACCCTATGAAGTCAAACTAGGATTATCATAGCACTTATTCAAATCAGTAGAAGGGTGGGGACATTTTTCTTCCATCTAATGGCCTGGGGCATATCTCGTACTTTTATTTATGGCTTTATAGTTAAGCAAGGCTGCTTTGTTCCAATAGCTTTCTTGAGCCATCATTAACTTACAGTGGTCTCCCAAAGTTTCCTAGGTTTCCCTCTCTAACTATAGTCCCCTACTGGGACTTCTACAACTACCTGTATAACTATCCTATTCTATGCGTATCACAAACCTGAAGTTGTGAAATGTGCTTGTTTCTCCTAAAATAATTATGGCTGTGACCTAAGGACCACACCTACATCAGGATCCCCTGGGATGCTTCTTTTAATGTGAACTTCATAGATCTGAATCTTGGGTTGGGGTCCATCATTACATTTACAATTTCAAAACATCTTGGGTGATTCTTGGACACCCCAAGGAGTTTAAGAACCTCCAACTTATTTGAAGAGTGAGTGGGAGATGAAAAAAAAAAAGTCATTCTTCATTTTTCTGGTTTGCTCTTGGGCCAGTAAGATCCCTCCCGCCCCAAACCCCGCACTCCCTCAGTCTCCTTGCTGCCAGCAATGCTGGAGGAACCTCACTTCTCTGGAAAGTCATGGCTCACGGGATTCACTTTTCCAGAAAGCTGCTTCTCCGTTGCCAGGCTCCCAGCTGCACGCACGCCAGGCGCCCCCTCCTGGCCACATAGTTTTGTCACTTTTCCTCCGATGGCGCTAATCTGATCCTCCCACGTATGAGTTCAGAATCCTTTTAATGTCAGAAGAAAATATGATTCTCTTGCATTTAAGAAGTTTGAAAGCCTCTTGAAATGTCTCAGCTACTTGTGATTTTACTGTTCCAGTGTTCTGGAATGAGCTGTCCAGAAAAAAGAGGTTCAGGCATTTAGTTTGCAGAAGTGAAATCAGATCGGGGCGGGCGCGGTGGACTCCACCTTCCGTAGGTGGAGTCTTTTCTTTAAAAGGACCACATCTGCCAGGGTGTAGCTCATAACACAGCAGTAAACTTGGTCCCTGGAGGATGTTGGAGGTGTGTACCTGTGTGCAGTTTCCTTCCATGGCTTCATTTCAGTAGTGTGTGGTTTTCTGTGTTCAGTTAGCGTTTCTTGCAGAAGAAATCATGCATAAGCAAATGTAAAATTCCCATTATCCTCAGATAGTTCCCTAATGTATCAATTGTACTGGCACAAATTCGTGCTCTTTTATAGCAAATCTGACTGTAATGCATCATTAAGAATGTGCTGATATGAAAATACCTCTGAAATAAATTGTAGAGTGAATAAAACCAAGGTGCAAAAAAAAAAAAAAGCCACATTTCGGTAGGCTGGCAGAGAAAGTGTTCGTGGATTCAGAAAATCTAATTAACAACCTGAGACTTCCTCTGAGTCTTCTGTTGACTGTCTGGTCACTTTCACCACAGCATCCTGGAGCTGGAGGGTGTCCTAGAGCTGTTCTTCCCAACTGTGTGCACACCCAGCACATAGTGATTGTTAAAAGATAAACTGATAAACTAAGGCACATTACACCTTTGAAGAGTTTATCTGAGCAAACATCAGTTTGAATCGGGCAGTACCGAACCAAAAGCTGTTACAAGCACTCCACCTACAGGAGCTAGTAGAAAGGCTTTTATAGGAGGAGACTTAGAAAGAAAGCGAAGAAATTATTTGATTGGCTATAGCTTGAGCAGTTGCTTTTGGGGGGCAAACCTAGCTGACTGTTTGTTTTTGTGTTTTTTTGTTTTTTTGCTTTTTGGCACGTGGCACGTGGGATCTTAGCTCCCTGACCAGGGATCAAACCCACACCCCCTGCATTGGAAGCGTGGAGTCTCAACCACTGGATTGCCAGGGAAGTCCTGACCGTTTGTTCTTAAATTTTATTTTCTGGGATTTGAGTGGCTAGGTTTTGGTTTACTTAGATAGGCTACCAAGGCATTTGAGTCACCTTAGTCCATATATACATTAGGGTCCACCCTTGGTGTTGTACATTCTATGGGTTTGGACAAATGTGTAATGACATGCATCCATCATTATAGTATTATACAGAGTATTTTCACTGCCCTAAAAACCCTCTGTGCTCCCACGTAGTCAACCTCTCCCTTCTCACTAACAATCATTAATCTTTTTATTGTCTCCACAGTTTTGCCTTTTCCAGAATGTCTTATAGTTGGAATCATATAGTACGTAGCCTTCTCAGATTGGTTTATTTCACTTAGTCATATGCACTTAAGTTTCCTCCATTTCTTTTCATGGCTTCATACCTCATTTCCTTTCAGTGCTGAATAACATTCCATTGTCTGATGTACTGCACTGTACCTATCCACTCATCTACTGAAGATTCCAGAATTTTTCATCTCCCCAAAAGGAAGCTCTGAACGCATCAAACACTTACTCCACATTCCCTGGTCTCCCCAACCCCTGGCAACTACTGATCTACTTTTAGTCTCTGTGCATTTGCCTATTCTGGATATTTCATACAAATGAAATCTCATTAATTCTTTGTACCTTCCTTACTATAGTCTTTTTTTTTCCACATCTTTATTGGAGTATAATTGCTTTACAATGGTGTGTTAGTTTCTGCTTTATAACAAAGTGAATCAGTTATACATATACATATGTTCCCATATCTCTTCCCTCTTACGTCTCCCTCCCTCCCACCCTCCCTATCCCACCCCTCTAGCTGGTCACAAAGCACTGAGCTGATCTCCCTGTGCTATGCGGCTGCTTCCCACTAGCTATCTACCTTACGTTTGGTAGTGTATATATGTCCATGCCTCTCTCTCACTTCGTCACAGCTTACCCTTCCCCTGCCCTATATCCTCAAGTCCATTCTCTAGTAGGTCTGTGTCTTTATTCCTGTCTTACCCCTAGGTTCTTCATGACCTTTTTTTTTTTCTTAGATTCCATATATGTGTGTTAGCATATGGTATTTGTTTTTCTCTTTCTGACTTACTTCACTCTGTATGACAGACTCTAGGTCCATCCACCTCACTACAAATAACTCAATTTCGTTTCTTTTTATGGCTGAGTAATATTCCATTGTATATATGTGCCACATCTTCTTTATCCATTCATCTGTTGATGGACACTTAGGTTGCTTCCATGTCCTGGTTATTGTAAATAGAGCTGCAATGAATATTTTGGTACATGACTCTTTTTGAATTATGGTTTTCTCAGGGTATATGCCCAGTAGTGGGATTGCTGGGTCGTATGGTAGTTCTATTTGTAGTTTTTTAAGGAACCTCCATACTGTTCTCCATAGTGGCTGTACCAATTTACATTCCCACCAACAGTGCAAGAGGGTTCTCTTTTCTCCACACCCTCTCCAGCATTTATTGTTTCTAGATTTTTTGATGATGGCCATTCTGACTGGTGTGAGATGATATCTCATTGTAGTTTTGATTTGCATTTCTCTAATGATTAATGATGTTGAGCATTCTTTCATGTGTTTGTTGGCAGTCTGTATATCTTCTTTGGAGAAATGTCTATTTAGGTCTTCTGCCCATTTTTGGATTGGGTTGTTTGTTTTTTTGTTATTGAGCTTATACAGTCTTTCTTTCATTTGTTCTTCATTTCCAACCTCTCCTTTGCCCTAGGTCCCCCAGGCTCCCCTGCTGCACGACAATGTGTTATCTTTCCTTGGAATATTTGCACTTTAAACCCATGTGAATATGGCAAGTATAAGGCAAAAAGATATTTTTAATCATATTTCTGGGCCTCATTGTGACCCTGGAGATCCAGTGGTTAGGACTGGGTGCTTTCACTGCTGAGGCCCTGGGTTCAATCCCTGGTCAGGGAACTAAGATCTCGCAAACCCCTTGGCATAGCCAAAAAAAAAAAAAGAGGCCTAATACTTGGAACAAATAGAGCCAGGGAACCTGGGTCAGCCTCAGAGTCACCTGGAAAGTTTCATGAAATGCAGATTCTAACTGCCCACCGGGGAAGTCTCATCCAGGGTGTCTTCGGTATGGTTTCGACAATGTCTTTTTGTTCATGCACACTTGTGAGCACTCTGGGGAGGGGCTATAAGTACAGTAAAGTCAAACCCTGGGGCACAGCATTTAGGGAAGCACTTGCCCTGCACCCCTTGCATCACCCAGTCAGGGCCCTGCACTGGGGCCTTCTAAAAATGTGTGGAGGAATATGGGTCTTTCCAGGGAGCTGGAACCAGTGACCAGGGTCAGAAAAACCCAGGTTATACCTATAAGGTCTCCTGACATGGCAACTCGTTGAGTTTTCACTGTTATCTTTTAAAAACTCATATCTTTAAAGGTCACAGGCATAAGGCAATATTTCCACCTAAATCTCAGACCTAGAGATGTCTAAGAACTAATTAGAGTTAATGACATTGACTTTTCTCAAATGGATGATTTTTAACATGCTGTATTAGTTTCCTAGTGTTGCTGTAACAAAGCACCATAAATGAGGTAGCTTAGAGTAACTATTCTCACCCCGTTCTGGAGGCCAGAAGTCTGAAATCAAGGTGTTGGCAGGACCATGCTCCCTCTGAAACCTGTAGGGGAGAATCTCTCCTTGCTTCTTCTAGCTTCCAGGGGTTGCTGGCCATCCTTGGGTTTCCTCAGCTTGAAGTTCCATTACTCCAGTCTCTGCCCCCACGGTCTCAATGACCTTCTTCTCTCTGTGTCTGTGTCTCTGTCTCCCTCTCGTTATAAGATGGCCTATCCCAATCCAACGTGTCCTCATCTTAACTTGATTGCATCTGCAAAGATCCTATTTCCAAACAAGGTCACATTCATAGGTCACGGATAGACATGAATTGGAGGGGAGGAGGGGGACCCACTTCAACCCCGTCCTGTGCTCGCTTCGGCAGCACATATACTAAAATCGGAATGGTCCAGAGAAGATTGGCATGGCCCCTGCACAAGGATGACATGCAAATTCGTGAAGGGTTCCATGTTTTTCAAATATCATATATCACATATATGGAATCTAAAATATGACACAGATGAACTTTCCTACGAAACAGAAACAGACTCACAGACATAGAGAACAGACTTGTGGTTGCCAACGGGGAGGGGGCATAGGGGAGGGAAGGATTGGGAGTTTGGAATTAGCAGATGCAAACTATTATATATGGAATGGATAAACAACAAGGTCCTACTGTATAGCACAAGGAACTATATTCAATCTCCTGTGATAAACCATAATGGAAAAGAATATGAAAAAGAATATATATATATATACATATATATATGTAAATAACTGAATCACTTTGCTGTACAGCAGAAATTAACACATTATAAATCAACTATACTTCAATAAAAAAAAAATTTTGGAGGGGGCTATACCACGCAGCTTGCGGGATCTTAGTTCCATGACCAGGGATTGAACCTAGACCACGACAGTGATAGCGCCAAGCCCTAACCACTGGACCGTCAGGGAACTCCCAAATAAATTTTTTAAAAAATTGTTCACCTCTTGGTTTTTCATTTGATTTGGATTCATTCTCTTCACCTACCTCCAAATAAGCCGGGGTCTTTTATAAGGATTTTAATGGATGTTGCCAATCATCTAGCACCAATTTAAAAGATGAGAAGATACTATTCTCCACAGGTGAACTAACCCATCAGATTATCAATGTGCTCTGCTCCCTTACAGAAATGCACATTTATAGGGGAGCAGCCTTTAGGGTTTCACCATCTGTATCCACTTGTATGTTTCCAAATGTAGGAGACAGTATACCTACAAAGGAATTTCTATTTCTAGGAAGGTTGGGAAAAAATAAATAAAACTCCTACTGTTTACTTGAATCTAGAAAGGAATGAAAGCTCTCTTTCTAAGTTAGCGAAGGAATGAGATAGTGACAGGCAGACCTAAAAGGCGAATTTTTATTTTAAGCGAAACAATGAGGAATCATCGCTGTTTCTCAGTCTTAAGGATCACCAGGTTCACCTCAGTTTATAGTCAATTGAAACCCAGGGAAGCTAAGTGATTTCCCAAGGTCACACAGTGCATCAATCACCTAAAAAATACTTACTGAGCCTCTGCTACATGGAAATTTCTATGCTGGGTAGCATAGGAGCCAGAACAGAACACTTGACTCCAGATTCCTAGTCTCTTAAAATTGCTGGTGCCTCAGTACCAATCAAGGGAGTGGCACCAAACCACCAGCAGCTACTGCATTCTTTATCTCCATGTACTTTTTTTTAAAAAGCCAGTATCATTTAAGAATGTTCTTGATCAAGCAGTAAGAAGTCATTAATTTTATCAAATCTTGATCCTTGCATACACATCTTAATATCTTGTGTACGACATAAACAGGCATAAAGCGCTTTTGTTGCATCCTGAAGTTGTCCACGAAAAGCCCTTGACTTGCAAACTGAACGAGTTGCATTTTTCATGAAATACCATTTATACGTCAAAGAACACCTGCCCAAACTAGAGTTATTCACATCTGAGTATTTGGTAGGCATTTCCTCGAAACTGAATAAAGTGGAGACAACTGACAGCGTTTGTTGCCCATGATAAAATTTGAGCCTTCAAGTGACAAGTGAAATTTTGGAAAACTTGTGCCTACCACCATGAGCTTGACAGGTTCCCAACATTGTAAGACTTTTCTAATAAGATCTATAGTCATATTCCAAAGGTAATTTTTTCTATATTACATAATGAAGTGTGTTAACTTTTATAAGACTTGCATAACTCAGTTAATCAATATTTCCCAAATTATCAATCCATGATGTTAAAAAAACAAGCATGGGTAAAATATCTATTCAAAGTGCAAGATGAAAAAGAAAAAAAAGTGCAAAAGATGGATCTTAATGTAGCCGAGTAGGAAAAGTTCATTGATATGGTTTTAGATTACACATTGCAACTTAGGAAACCATCACTTGTCAAGCACTGGGGGTAGTATCACGCAATAGTCACAATTATCTAATAATCATCTAAAAACAAAATTTTCTTCCCCTTGCTAACTACATAATGGTGAGGATGAATTTTCTTCAAACACTTTAACCAGAACAACACCTTGCAAAGAAGGTGAGAATCAAACTGTCTTCTATTAGGCGAGGCCTTAATAAAACATTTTTAATGTAAAAAAACCACATTCTTCTCACTAAATGCTTCCCTATTTTGAAGAAGATCATTATTTTTTATTTTTAAAAATGTGTTGGGACTTCTCTGGTGGCGCAGTGGTTAAGAATCCGCCTGCCAATGCAGGGGACACAGGTTCGAGCCCTGGTCCGGAAAGATCCCACATGCCGTGGAGCAACTAAGCCCGTGCGCCACAACTGCTGAAGCCCACGTGCCTAGAGCCCGTGCTCCACAACAAGAGAAGCCACCGCAATGAGAAGCCTGTGCATTGCAACAAAGAGTAGCCCTGCTTGCCGCAACTAGAGAAAGCCAGTGTGCAGCAACGAAGACCCAATGCAGCCAAAAATAAATTTTTTTTTTTTTTTTTGCGGTGCGCAGGCCTCTCACTGCTGTGGCCTCTCCCGTTGCGGAGCACAGGCTCCAGACGCGCAGGCTCAGTGGCCGTGGCCCGCGGGCCCAGCCGCTCTGTGGCACGCGGGATCCCCTCGAACCGGGGCACGAACCTGTGTCCCCTGCATCGGTAGGCGGACTCTCAACCACTGCGCCACCAGGGAAGCCCTATTATTGTTTTAAAGTGTTATTGTTTTACCTAACATGAAATGGGTTTATTATTGGTATTGCTCTGGTCATCCCATGGAAGTATATGGATCTCACAAGCAAAATTTGACTCCGGTTTTGAGACTGACACACCACACACACTAAGAGGGTATGAAGAATGCTATTACTCACATAATCAGGCTTCCTGGGAAGAGCAGGGCAGGCTCCAAAGAAGGTCCAAAAACAGCTGAAGAAAGCAGGGAGAGGCGACTGGAGTCTTCTGGTGGTTAGGGGTGGGGCTGGAGTGAGGGCTCCCTCACGCGGACCAGATTGTGCGTGGGCTGAACTTTTCCTTGGCACAAAGGCAGGCAGCTCCTTGAGCTTTGTCACTGGCTTCAGCTGTGGGGCGAGAGGGCCAGGTTAGGCACAGAGGCTGGAAGGTGTCAACACTCAAATAGCAACAACGGGGTCAGACTCCTTATTAAAATTCACCCTTGATATTGGACTGATGACTGAAATGTGGCCATGTTTCATTTAAATGAATTTGAACTTGTAAGAAACAAACCATTGTGGTGTTCTATGAAGCCTGTAGGCTGGTTAGGGAGGTGAAAGTTCTGTTGAATGCCTTAAGAGCCCAGTGTTGTGTATTTTGCAAAGTGAAATGTGTGCATTGGTCGCTATCAATAATATTTAGAACTGCAGAGGAGATAAGAAGGGTCTTGGTGAGCCCTCGTATTGTGGCTTTTGTAGGTGCAGAGATATGTGTGACCTTGGGTTTATATTTTGGGTATCTGTGAAGCAAGAGATTCCTAGAGTTTTTGACCCGTAAGGATGCAACCTTGGATAAGGAATTGTTGCTGCCACTTGGCTGGACCAGATGGCTGACGATTGGCAATGAACAACCCACGCATCTGTAAACATGTGCAGCTGAAGCAGATTGTTGGCGAGGGATCAGGGCTAAGATGACTGCCTGAAGTCCAGCTAATTGTGCTGACACTGCGTCCTGTCCTTAGTTAGGGATGACCCCATAAAGGGATAAAAAGCAGCAGCTCTCCAGAGAGCTCCATCACGTAGAGTGATGGCAATGATGTCTGTAAACCATTCAAACTCCCATTGTTATTCACTGTATCGACCCCAAGGCTCCCCAAGTAGCCATGAGGTCTGGAGAGGGGTGACCTCTTCCAGCATGGTAGCTTCTGGCAAAGGTTGTGAGACAAATGACCCAGGGCTACTTGAAAGAGGGCCTCAATGACATTCTCCAGGCCTTAAACATCAATTATCAAAACTTTCAACTTAGGTTGATGACATGTGTAACAGAGGCTTGGGCGGACTCAGCAGATGCAGCATAAAGCAGCCAACTCAGGGTGTAAGCTCCCTAGCAGGCAGCAACACAGCTCAAAGAGCACACTGACCAGCCAGCAGGCAGCAGCTCAGAATGCATGCCTGCCAGCAGGCAACAGAACCAGTTAGCGAATCAAAGCAGGAGAAGAAAGACCCTTGGTAGTGGTCACCACCTAGATACTCAACGGTTGGGTTCACTCTGCCTCCTTGGGGTGATCACAACATTTATTTACACAGAAATAAATAAATAAACAAATCAATCATTAATTTTAAAATAAAATTTTGAATTCTCAGTTTTAATTTCTAATACATTAAATGTCAGTAGAAATATCCCACATAAACAACAACTTTTTGACCCCCTCTCTATATTTTAAGGGTGTGAAGAGACCCTGAGACCAAACAGTGTGAGACCCATTGGCATATCTATTTGTAAAACTGAAGCAAAAGTCTCACAAGACGGCAGTTACTCATCTATCATGTGATACACCCGGTTTCCTCCTCTATTCTTTTCTATTTCATCCTATAACAAATGCTGTTCATGCCCACGAATGGTTCACTAGCTACAGCTTGAAAACACACAAGTAAGGCATGAGGATAGTATAATGTCTTTGTGGGGCACTTTTTACTTAAATTAAACTTGGTTATTGCTGGAGAAGGAAGTATCTAAAGTCACATTGCCCCTGAGGATCAGGTTCTCACTTCTAAACAGAGTTGAATAGACCGTGAAGTTAATGAAGCTTGGCTTTACGTCTCCTCATGCGCACAGGCCCCTTCTAGGGTCCTGTACCTATTTTTTATGGGTAATTTGGCATTCCTATTTTTTTTTTAAAGCTGGCCACCCAATCTGTATAAGCTTCAGGCCTCACCAAACCTAAATCCATGCCTACTTCTAAACCATTTTTCCCCCAGTATATAAGCTGGATTGTTTTAAAATAAATACTTTGCTTTCCTAACTAAAAACAATGGTAGCAATTAGAAACACAGTTGCTGTTTGCATCAGGTCCCTTTAGAGAAACCCACATGAGTTACTTATTTCAAGGAAAAGGGGGTTGATTCTAAGGATACATGTGCACTGGGACTTGAGAACCGTCCAGAACAAGTCTGTCCCTTTTTCCCTTAGCAGCCCCATGGACTCTCTGCTTCTTTCTTGTGAATCTGTCCTCCTCTCTTTACAACCGGGCTCCTTCAGACCCTCAACTCCACGGTCCACAGTGAGCCCTTACTTAGTTCTCATCCTCCATTGACCCAGCCTGCCTCAGTTTACTCCCATGATTTACAAATTGCCAACCCCTGGACGAGCAATCTGATTGGCTCAGCTCAGGGGTCCAAGCCTGGCCATGCCATAGGTTGCTGGGGAGCCTGAGATAGGCCATCCTTGGACCAAGTGCCCAGTAAACCACAGCGGGGGGTGTGGGCACAGGGCCAGGTGATACAAGCCTTAGCCAGTTAGGCCACAGAATCTGTAGACAGGGCCTTATCCCTTAGAAGGGCTGGTCAGCAGACAGAAGTTATTCTGATCATTCAAGCTTTGAGTTTTTGCTCTATATTCTTAATTAGATTTTAGTTCAATTTTAACTTGAATGTTTTTGCAGTGTTGCTTCCAAATGTATGTGTATGTGTGTGTTTGTGTTTACCTCACTTTTCACTGTTTAATTTTGGAGTACAAAGGAGAATTTTTATTTTTAGTATTTTCTATTTTTAAAAACATGTTTCTTTCAGAGCATACTGATGTTCCAATTGTATTCCTCCCGGATTTTTTGCTAATCATTGGAAAGTTGATGCAAGTGAATTATTTCAAAGAAGTATGTGCTACTCAGTTTCACCTAGATGTCACTCTAAAAAGGTGGTTAAGACAAAAGAATCAATAGTATGTGTAAATAGGAGTTTCATTACTCTACTCTTAGCTGCTGGAGAATTTAATTTGTGAGAAAGACACACAAACTCACTGTGAGAGTCAGCTCCAAAAGGTCTCCAATTTCCTTTGTCTCTCTTCAGTGACACCCTAGGATTCCCTGAGTGTGTTGTGGGCTGCGTGCCATTCCATGTTACTGCTTTGTTTGTTGCTGATGGCAAAACGTGTCTATGACTTTTTTTTAAAATCTGGAAGCAGAAGTACCACATGAAGCATGTTTACAAATTTTAAGCCCTTCTGGATAGTTGCAGGAAAGAAGGCAGGAGAGGAAGAGAGTTCATGCACAAGAAAACCTACCATGGGCTTGGCACTATTCTCAGGTACTACCCCTTTCTGAAGGTCAGCTCAGTAGAAGACTGCTAGACCCCATCCTTCCTCTGTAGCAGACACCCCTGGAGGGCCGTGGTTTTCCAAGTGGGGTCCTAGGACCAGCAGCTTCAGCATCACCTGGGAACTTACCAGGAAAGCACATCTTCAGGCTCAGCCCTAGACCTACCTAATCAGAACCCCTGGGGGTGGGATCTGACACTTGGTTTTAACGAGCTCCCCCAGGTTTCTGATGCAGGCTGGAATCTGAGAACCACCATTTACAGCAGCGGCCCCCAACAGTTCTGGCACTGGTTTCTTAGAAGACAATTTTCCCACCGACAGCTGGAGGGTCGGGGGGGGTGGGGATGGTTCAGGAGGTAATGTGAGCGATGGGGAGTGATGGGCAGAGGCAGATGAAGCTTCACTTACTCGTTCACCACTCACCTCCCGCTGTGTGGCTCCTAACATGGAAGTACTACTGTGGACCAGTACCAGTCCACGGCCCGGGGGTTGGGGACCCCTGACTTACAGGCTTCCATGTCAAGATATAAGGATATGCAACACAAACAAACAGTACTTGGAGTAGGATCACAAGGGCCTATAACTCCCATGTTACTTTGCTACTTTCCTCACTGAGTCCAAGCTCACACTTCTCTCGGCACAATAGGCCAATAAATTGAGAGATGAGGTGTTGGGGCAGGAATAGCAACTTTATTAGGAAAGCCAGCGGACAGAGAAGATGGTGGACTTGTGTCCCAAAGAACCATCTTGTCCAAGTTAGAATTCAGGCTTCTTTTATACTCAGAGGGGAGGGAGTAAAGTCAAATATTTCCTGCTTCCCAGACAGCCTCCAGAAGGGATATGTTAATTTCTTCCTTCCTGCAATCATTCATAGGTTTGCATGGTCAGGATGTTTCCTGTAGCTAAACAAAGGTATTTCAGCTTAATGCTCATTACCTGGGAGGCAGGGGTTCCAGAGATGGGTCATTATGTGTAATTTAAGCTTATAGGCAACATCCCTTTGGTGATTAACTTGTAATAGAATACAAAGGTTCTTCCCTGTTACACTTTCAGGCCTTTATTTAGGTTACTCCTCTAACTAGAACACTTTCTCCCTCCATGTCCAGGCCCATCTGTTGGAACCTTGTTTGTTTTTCAAAGCCAAACCAGTTCAAAAGCTACTTCCTCTAAGAAATTTTTCCAGATTCATTCACTCCTCTGAAATGTGGTGTCTGTCTTCTATGGGGAGTTCAAAATAGGACAAGTTGTGGTCAGGAAGAAAAGTTAGAAGCTGACACATTTCCTTTGCTTTCTATCAGCAAGTCATACTGCTGCTCCCACCTCAGGGTCTAACTGTTCCCTCTCCTGGAATGTGTGTACTTGAGCTCAGGAATCAGAGATCAGAGGTCAACAAACATAGCCCACATTCTATATTTGTACAGCCTCTGAGCTAAGAATGTTTTTTACATTTTAAAAGGGTTAGAAAAAATCAAAAGAAAAATAATGTTTTGTGATGCATGAAAAGTACAGGAAATGCAAATTTCACTGTCCATAGATAAGGGATTGGTGGGACAACAGCCTCACCCATTCATTTATATGGTCTATGGCTGCTTTCTTGCCCCAAAGGCAAAGTTGAAATAGTTGCAACAGAAACTGTATGGCATGCAAAGCCAAAAACCATGTCTGGCCCCTTACAGAAAAAGTTTGCCAACTCCTGCTCTAGGTAACCTCATGTTTCATGCTTTCACTTTATTTAAGTCTCTGCTCAGATCTCACCTTATCAGAGAGGTCTTCCTGGACCACCCTACCTAAATGAAACAGATGCCTCCCGACCTATTCTGCATCCTTAAGATGCTTTGTTTTTCTTTGTAGCCCTTATCTTTTGTAGATGTTAGGTATTTTTAAATTATGGGTCTCTCCTCATCAGAATCCAGCTTCATGAGATCAGAGTCTTTATTCTGGTTCATTACTACATGCCCAGAATGCTCTTAATTAACATTTAAATGAATGAATAAATATTCTCTAATAAGAATTCCTCCTAAGACATTTCCTGGTAGTTAAATTATTTTACTTTTATATTTGGAGGGACATGGGGTCATGTGTAACTAAGTGTAGTCTCTAGACTAAGTGATAGGAACAGAGGAAACTGGAGATATTGTTTGCCTTAAAAATAATGAACATACACTTTAGAATTTTTTTTTAATTAGAAGAACTGGAGGCAAAGCTTTCAGACATGGAGGCCATTTATCAAAACAACTCCTCTAGTTTGTAATAAGAACGTCCAGAGTTGCTGACTGGAATTCTAGAAATTAATTTTGACCACTTGTTTTCTTAAAGAGGTTTTAGAGACTACTTTGTCCCATTCTGTTTCTATTTCAAAATTCTTCCACATTTTAATCCAATTTTACAGATGTAGAATGTAGGCAAAAAAAATGGGTTTCAAGACATAATTGCTGTTTGCTTTAGGGTAAGGAATTTTCTGGAGAAGTAGCCAGCATCACTCAAGAGCCTCAAGTGATCTTCCCATGCCCTCCCAATTAGAAGTCAGAACAGTGTTTGTAAAGAAATAACTCATCTGTCTTTTCCTCCTTTTGTAAAGGCGTGGTGTCTTCTGTCGTTTTTTGGGGTTTTTTGGTTTTGTTTTTTTTTTATTTTTGGCTGCATTGGGTTTTCACTGCTGCGCGGGCTTTTCTCTAGTTGCGGCGAGTGGGGGCGACTCTTTGTTGTGGTGCACAGGCTTCTCAGTGCAGTGGTTTCTCTTGCTTCGGAGCACAGGCTCTAGGCACACGGGCTCAGTAGTTGTGGCTCGTGGGCTCTAGAGCGCAGGCTCAGTAGTTGTGGCGCACGGGCTCAGTTGCTCCGCGGCATGCGGGATCTTCCCGGACCAGGGCTCGAACCCGTGTCCCCTGCATTGGGAGGCGGATTGTTAACCACGGTGCCACCAGGGAAGCCCCTGTAGTTTGTCTTTTAAGCAGATTGCCTCATGTTTACCTTGTGCTGGATGAAGACAGCATGTTCACTAGGAATATGCCCTCTTCCCTTCCCCACTCAAATAAATAGAAGTATAGGAAAACAAACAAAAAATAAATAAATAGATAGAAGTATCCACATGAAAGGACAGGTTTTATCATTACATTAGGGAAATTTATACAAATGACTTCTATCTGGAAAATCTGAATTGTGAGATTACAAATTTAGGGTGGTTCTCTCACGAAGACTGTCACTGTCACTTTGGGGAGAATTATGACTTTTGTATTAAATTCTGAAAGTTTTTTCTTGGATATCATAGTCTACCTCCCAGAAAGTATAAGCAACTTGGCTGTGGTCACACAGCTAGATTAGGACCCGGATGTCCTGCCTCCATCTCTGAGGGCTCTTTCCTCTTCCCTGCATCCTTCAATGCTTTCCAAAAACACTTTCCTGCATTTTCCTCCTTTAAACCTACGTGACGATGCAGGCAGGGTTTCCTTTGTTTATTATTAGTCTAGTTGTTGATTAAAAATGGAGAGAGACATTTCAATGCAATTCTTTTTTTTTTTTAAAGGCATTTCTGGTCTCTGCTTAGTGGAATGTGAAAAGTTTACTACAGAAAGTAAAAAGGAGTACATTCCTATATCAAGGAATAGTAGGACTTTTTGAGGTTCAGTGACTAGGGGAAAAAAATGTGTGTGCTTGAAAGTACACTAAACAATTAGGTTCAGAAAATACTTTTCCAAATACTCTTTGCATCTAAAACAAGAAATCAGTTTGTCCTGGTACAGACACATCTGACAGAGCTAACGTTACTGGGCTTCAAGAAACTGCCCACGAGGACTTCCCTGGTGGCGCAGTGGTTAAGAATCCACCTGCTAATGCAGGGGACACAGGTTCGAGCCCTGGTTCAGGAAGATCCCACGTGCCACAGAGCAACTAAGCCCGGGCGCCACAACTACTGAGCCTGAGGTCTAGAGCCCATGAGCCACAACTACTGAAGCCTGTGCGCCTACAGCCCATGCTCCACAACAAGAGAAGCCACCGCAATGAGAGAAGCCCACACACCACAACAAAGAGTAGCCCCCGCTGGCCACAACCAGAGAAAGCCTGCGTGCAGCAACAAAGACCCAATGCAGCCAAAAAAATATAACTAAATGGATAAATAAATTTAAAAAAAGAAACTGCCCAGAGACAGGACTGAGAGCACGGAAACAAGACTGAAGATCTGTTGTGACAGCAACTGACCATTCAGAAGCTTTATAATCCGAAGAAAAATGAGCTTGAGAAGAAACATGGGATAGCAACAAATCATCACCCTACACGGTGAGCCCTCCGATTTCTACGAAAGATGAAAATTCTGTCATTTGAAAAGGCAGGAAAAAATAAACATTCTAGAAAAAAAAGAAGAAAAAAAAACAAAAAAATAAACATTCTAACAATGAAACTTCTTAAGATTTTCTTTTTGTGAGAACCTGAGAGGAAAGCAGCACCTAAGTTATTTTAAAAAGATCGCAATTTCAGAAGTCCTGTGGCTTGGAACAAAAAAACCCTGGGTTTAAGTTTTTGCTTGACTTAACACTTTGTAAAATGGTTTCAAGTACATACTTTTATTTTTTTAAGACATACTTTTCAAAAGTAGGATGAATATGTATTGGGCTGCACCCCGCATGCCTGCAAGGCCTGCACTTGCCCAGTGTTAAGACTGAAGGAAGAGGGACTTCCCTGGTGGTTCAGTGGTTAGAACCCCACACTTCCACTGCTGGGGGCCCGGGTTTAATCCCTGGTCGGGGAACTAAGATCCCGCAAGCCACGCCATAGTGTCCAAAAAAAAAGACCAAAGAAAGAGTCCCAAGTAAGCAACAGAGACGTCAATGGTTTAATGGATGGGGAGCTTACACGTCTGAAGCACGGTCCTGGAGTGACACCCCTCTGTGTACCCAGTGGGCAGGACTCGGCAGGCTTTACTCCCTGGGGAAGGGGAGATTCCCAGTTATAGGGGAATTGACATCAGACGGGCTCACTGGTTACCAGGGAAACCAGCAGAGAGGCACGCCCCTCACGGCCCCTTCGATAAGAACAATCACCAGCTGGAGCCGGGGCAAGGAGGAAGGTCAGTTATCTGAGTAGGTGTAGGTGAAGCAGGCCCTGGTCAGGCGGGGCGTGTACAGAGAGCAAGAGGACAGCCCTCTTGAGTGGCCCGACCACACGATATGCCGTTTCCTGCTGCTACCTAGAGCTGTTGTGATTAATTAAATTGAAAAACAAAATAAAATTAAACAGAGGCAGTACCTAGATCAAAATATCTCTGTGCTATGAACAAAAGAAGAGACATTAAAATATTGACTGCATGAAAATGAAAAATGAGGTTGGAGTCTACCTGTGCTCTAGTTTTGCTATATCTGTTTCTCTTTTGCCAAGCTCAGGAGACATTTGTTGTTTCGGTGCGTATGTGTAGGTTGGATATCTGTTAAGGGGAGAGTGTATTGGATAGTTGCTGTTGTTGCTGCTGTTTTTACCCAGCTCTACTCTGTAGTAATTGTTCCCTGATTTTGCTTTGGGGAACCACCCCTTACTCCACACTCTGAGCCCACATGCTTCAGGTGAACCTGAATCCACTCTGGCTCCTGGAAAGAAGTATGTGACCCAGGGTAAGCTGATCAGCAAGCCTATGTCTCCTGACAACAGTAATTGGTTCAGAGAAGAACACGTGAATCAAATCAGACCAATCAGGGCATAAAAGATTCAGTTCCAAGAAACTGAGTTTATTGGTGGGTGACCTGGACCTATTTTTTCTCATTGGATGTGAATAAGAATAGAGCTACTCCTGTAGCTCCGGGGGAGAATAGAGCTACTCCTTGCATTCCGGGGGGGAATGCAACTCCTTGCATTCGGGGGGGAATGCAAAATGTTACAACCTTACGGAGGAGAATTCAGCAATATCTAAAGAGACTGACAATAGAACGCAACTCAAAACCTGTGATATTTTTCCCCCAATAAAAGGTGTTATTGGAACAATTAGTGAAATCTGAGTTATTATATCAAGTTTAATATCTTGTTTTTTATCACTGTGTTTTCATAACTATACTGTGGTTGATAGTTTTGTTTTTAGATACTACACACTGACGTATTGAGAGAGAGTCATCACATCTGCAACTCATTGCCCATGGTTCCAAAAAATTACATTATACACGTACACACGCAGATAGTATATGTATAAAGTAAGAGACAAGAAAAAGAATGATAAAACAAATGGGGTAAAAAGTTAACTAGGGAACCTGGTTAAGGGGTGTGGTATAATGAGAAATACATTTGGTCTTTGTCATAGTTCCTGGCTCTGAGCTCCTAAAACCCTTGCCATTCCCTGAGTGATAGGAGGGTCTGATCATTCATAAGGAGCCCCTCTCATGTACACCCGAGTTTATGCTAATGAGGTGACTTAGGGTGGGCCCCAAGATAACCTCTGGATGGAGCTGGTCGCCAGAAAGGCAAAGTGATTAGAATGGAAGAGTATGGAAGTTTCAGCCATACTCACCAACCTCTGGGAACGTGGGGAGGATGGAGATTAAGCTCTATAAAAACTCCTGAACAAAATTTGATCAGCTTCCTAGTTGGTGAAAGCTTCCACACACTGGGAGGTGGTGCACCCCAGTTCCACAGGGACAGAAACTCCTCTCCTCAGGACTCTTCCAGACCTTGCCCTATATACCTCTTCATCTGGCTGTAAATTTGTATCCTTTATAATAAACTGGTCAATGGAAATAAATATTTCTCTGAGCTCTGTGAGTCACTCTAGCAAGGTAATTGAACTTGAGGAAGGGGTTGTGAGAACCTCCAATTTATAGCCAGTTGGTCAGTAGCACAGGTGACAACCTGGAGTTTCTACTGGCATCTGAAAAGGCGAGGGTGGGGAGGAAGGGGGCGCAGTCTTATAGGACCGAGCCCTTAACCTGTGGGATCCGGCAGTATCTCCAGGCAGTGTCAGAACTGAGTTAAATTATAGGACACCCAGCTGGTGTTGCAGAATTGCTTAACGTGTGGAAAAAACTACCACACACTTGGTGTCAGAGGTGGAGTGTGTGAGTGGAAGAGTGAAGGACACACAAAGCAAGTGAGTTTTCCTTTACAGACAGGCACACAGAAATCCTTTATGCTATTCTCGTAACGCTTCTATAAATCTGTAATTATGTCAAAATAAAGTTTACTTGAGGAAGAGCGGGAGAGGGAGGAGGAAAAAGAAGAAGGTGGCTGTTGGCATCCATTTAAAAGCACACTGGGAAAGGCGGTCTCAGAATGGAACAGACCCAGAAGCAGCAGAGCAAGAAGTGGATCGGGGTGACTTTATGGGAACCCTGTGTTAAGATTTAAATGAGTGAATCTGCTCTACCTCTGTCCTTTTCAGCTTGCATGAGTCAAATGATTCCTTTTCACAAGACTTGCTTGTGAAATATATAATTCACCAGATTCCAGAAGTTACTACATTTCTTTTTCTTTCTTTAATTCTTTTTTTTTCAGTTGTTTGTTTTCATTCCTATATGAACACTGAAACTACACACCAGAGTTCTAAGAAGCTACACACTTTGCTGAAAAAAGTAAGAAGAAAAGGAGGACAAGGACAAAAATTACTTACTGAAACACAACCATCAAGAATTACATGGACAGGACTTCCCTGGTTGTCCAGTGGTTAAAACTCTGCGCTTCCACTGCAGGGGGCACAGGTTCAATCCCTGGTGGCCCTGGTTGGGGAAGTTCCACATGCCATGCAGTGCAGCTGAAAAAAAAAAAAAGAATTATATGGACAACTCAACAACAAAAAACAACCTGATTTAAAAATGAAGAAAGGACTTGAATAGGTATTTATCCAAAAAAGACATACAAGTGGCCAACAGGTATATGAAAAGATGCTCAACATCACTAATGATTAGTGAAATGCACATAAAACCACAATGAGGTATCACCTCACACCTATTAGGATGGCTACTATTAAAACGACAACAACAGAAAATAACAAGTGCTGGTGAGCATGTGGAGAAATTGGAATTCTTGTGCACTGGTGGTGAGAATGTAAAATGGTGCAGCCACTGTGGAAAATAGTATGGCAGTTCCTCAAAAAATTAAACATAGAATTACCGTATGATCCAGTATATACCCAAAATAAATGAACCAGCATCTCAAAGAGATATTTATACATTCATGGTCACAGAAGTATTATTTGCAATAGCCAAAAGATGAAAGTAATCCAAGTGTCCATTGATGGATGAATGGAAAAAGAAAATGTGGTATATACATACAATGAAATATTATTCAGCCTTAAAAAGGAAGGAAATTCTGGGGCTTCCCTGGTGGCGCAGTGGTTAAGAATCCGCCTGCCAATGCAGGGGACACGGGTTCGAGCCCTGGTCCAGGAAGATGCCACATGCCGCAGAGCAACTAAGCCCGTTCGCCACAAGTACTGAGCCTGCACTCTAGAGCCCGTGTACTACAACTGCTGAAGCCTAGAGCCCGTGCTCCGCAACAAGAGAAGTCACCGCAATGAGAAGCCCACACACCGCAATGAAGAGCAGCCCCCGCTCGCTGCAACTAGAGGAAGCCCGCGCACAGCAACGAAGACCCAACACAGCCCAAAATAAGTAACTAAATACATAAAAATTAAGAAAAAAAATAGAGGAAATTCTGACACCTGCTACAACATGGATGAACCTTGAGGACATTATGCTGAGTGAAATAAACCCAACACAAAAGGACAAACACTGTGTGATTCCACTTACATGAGGTTCCTAGAGGGGTCTAATTCACAGAAAGTGAAATACAGAAAGTTAAATGGTGGGTGCCAGGACCTGGAGGGGAGGGGAGAATGGGGAGTTAGTGTTTAATAGGTACAGGTTTCAGTTTTGCATGATGAAAAGTGTTCTAAGGATGGATGGTAGTAATGGTAGCACAACAAAGTCAGTAAACTTTTTTTTAAATAAATTTATTTACCTATTTTTGGCGAAGTTGGGTCTTCCTTGCTGTGTGTGGGCTTTCTCTAGTTGCGGCAAGTGGGGGCTACTCTTTGTTGTGGTGCGTGGGCTTCTCATTGCAGTGGCTTCTCTTGTTGCAGAGCATGGGCTCTAGGCACGCAGGCTTCAGTAGTTGTGGCACACGGGCTCAGCAGTTGTGGCTCGCAGGCTCCAGAGCACAGGCTCAGTAGTTGTGGTGCACGGGCTTAGTTGCTCCACGGCAGGTGGGACCTTCCCAGACCAGGGATTGAACCCATCTCCCCTGCATTGGCAGGCGGATTCTTAACCACTGCGCCACCAGGGAAGTCCCAAAGTCAGTAAACTTAATGACACTGAACTGTATATCTAAAAATGGTTAAGGTGGTAAACGTCATATCATGTGTATTTTACCATTAAAAAAAAATAGTTACAAGGACAAAGAACTTGCTGCCAGACAGACTGAACAACTTACATAGTTTAGCCAGAGAACAGCTCGAGTAAAAAAATAGATCACCCAAAGGAAGTAAATATTTATAAATCCTGAGGAAAAATAAAATTTATTGTAAAACTCTGAGGTAAATTTATGTAGAAAATGTAGCAGAGGGCTTCCCTGGTGGCGCAGTGGTTGAGAGTCCGCCTGCCGATGCAGGGGATGTGGGTTCGTGCCCCGGTCCGGGAAGATCCCACATGCCGCGGAGCGGCTGGGCCCGTGAGCCATGGCCGCTGGGCCTGCGCATCCGGAGCCTGTGCTCCGCAGCGGGAGAGCCCACGACGGTGAGATGCCCGCACAAAAACAACAAACAAACAAACAAACAAAAACAGAAAATGTAGCAGAAAATCAGGAAAACAAAATATTGTGGTGGGGAGCGGAGGGAAAGCATAAATTAGGAGTTTGTGATTAACATATACACACTACTATTTATAAAATAAACAACAAGGACCTACTGTACAGCACAGGGAACTATACTCAGTATTTTGTAATAACCTGTAAGGGAAAAGAATCTGAAATGGAATATATATATATATCTGAATCAGCTGTACACCTGAAACTAACACAGCACTGTAAATCAACTATACTTCAATAAAAACAAAAACAAAACAAAACAAAAAAAAGTATTACTAAATATGCATCACTAGACATGGGCCCTCTCTGCTATTCTAGAAATTCGGAGAAAGATTACCTTCCCCTGACATACTCTTGCAACCTTCTCACTGATGCCTTAAATTTCAGTCTTGGAGGTTTATAACTTTGGCTTAAAGCCTTTCCCTCTGGCCTAAGCATGATCCTAAGTTCAGAACTACAGTACAAAAGCCTAATCAACATTTTCCACGAGTTCTTCAAACCAACATATCCAAAAGTATTACCTTATTCTCCTCAGAATTCACTCCTTCAGACCTTACCAGTTCTGCCAGTCGCTCCCCTATTCCCTCCAAATCCCACAGTAATTTTCCCTCCTCCACCTCCCTTGCCCTAACAGGCACTTGGCAGTCTGGTGCTGGCATGTCCCTTCCCTGCCTTTTCCATCTCTTCTGCTCATCCCCATGGTCACTCTCCTTTGTCTCATCATTCCTAGAGTGCTGTAACAGAATCCAAATGCGCTCAGCCTCTGCCTGTCCCATAGTAGGAAGACTAAACACAGCCTACAGCAGCAGGAAAGCAGGACAGAAGGAAGAAAGGAAGAGAGGGAGGAAAACAATATTGGAAAATTTTCAATAACTTGAAAATAAAATCAAAGGATGCATCATGGAAAAATATAAAATCTACCTTGCTTAACAAATTCCATTCCTCAAACACAATCCTTATACACATATGTTTCACACTTTTCCCCCAAATTTTCAAAAGATAGTCATGGATACTTCCTAGTAGTCTAGTCAGACGCTAGTCTATGAATCACTGTAATTAAAGAAAGCCAGTAAGAATCAATCTGAATGTAGTAACATAATGTACTGAACCTGAGATATTTTTTATCAAAAAATGTTCTCCAAGAATTACCAGGCTTTTAGAGGCCAGGGTGTCTTAAGAGGTTATAATACAAAGATTATTGTTTAATAATAATTTTACAGGTTCTGATTTAAATGTGCTCTCTGGATCACTGGATCCTTAGGTCAAACTTGAGGGAAAGGGAGTCTCAGCTCAGTATAAGAAAGACATCAACAACAATAGTGTCAGGAGTTCCCTGGTGGCCTAGCGGTTAGGATTCTGGGCTTTCACTGCCGTGATCCAGGTTCAATCCCTGGTCAGGGAACTGAGATCCTGCAAGCCGCGTGGTGTGGCCAAAAAATAAAATAAAATACCAAAAAAAACCCCCAAAACCCAAAACAACAACAATAGTGTCTACAACAGAATGGGCAGAATCAGAGGAAAGTAAGCTGGGGGGGTGGGGGTGGGGGTTGAGTATTTGTTAGGAAATTGTAGGACCGACTTAAACATGCATTAGTGGAGAAAAGTAAAGGAACTCCTTGATCAATGGTTTCTCAAACTAGTCAGTCATCAGAAACACTTGAAGAGCATGTTATAGTTCAGATTCCTTGGCCTCACTCATAGAAATTCTAATTTGGCAGGTTTGAGATGGAGCCCTGGCACATATATTTTTACAGAAATCCTCAGAAGACTCTGGATCCACTACCCTATGTTGGTTTCTCAAACTGGAGAAACCATGATCTACCCCAAGTATGTCCATAGATTGCATCCCTCATCCTGGGATCCACAGACCTCATTTTAAGAAATATTGCACCTAATCACCCTGCATTTGTGATGTTATTTTGGCAGAATTATTTTATTCAGTTATAGAGCTAAACCTGTATGTTTTCCAGCCTAACACTCTTAGCTTTATTCTGTACAGCTGTATATAGAGCTGGCCAAGCTGTGTGGCATGTGGGATCTCAGGTCTGCGACCAGATATTGAACCTGTGCCCCCTGCAGTGGAAGCATAGAGCCTTAACCACTGGACTGCCAGGGAAGTCCCAACACAGCTGTATTCTTAATAGTGAACATATTCACAATATTTGTAACCCAAGCTCATAGTTGGAGAAACCAGTTTGAGAAACATTGTATTAGAAATTTTCTAAAGACCCTGAGATTTAGCAATGCGGTAACTGGAGTTTCTGATTTGGGCTCAATTAATTCCTAAAGAAAGTTCTTAGGGGAAAAAAAAAAAATGAGGACTGTGCGTGGGAGTACAGGTGGGGGGCAGGGAAGGGAGCAGGTAGCATATTAGTCCTTGAGGACAGAATCTGTGGCCTTTAAAAGCCCTTTCAGGGGCTTCCCTGGTGGCGCAGTGGTTGAGAGTCCACCTGCCGATGCAGGGGACACGGGTTCGTGCCCCGGTCCGGGAAGATCCCACATGCCGCGGAGCGGCTGCGCCCGTGAGCCATGGCCGCTGAGCCTGCGCGTCCGGAGCTTGTGCTCCGCAACGGAAGAGGCCACAACAGTGAGAGGCCCGCGTACCGCAAAAAAAAAAAAAAAAAGCCCTTTCACCAGGGCCTGGAGCAGGGTCTGGCATAATAGGCAGTCAACAGATACTTAGGAAGGAAGGAAGGAAGGGAGGGAGGGAGGGAGGGAGGGAGGGAGATTATGTTTGTCATAACCAGATCATTTGCCTGTATTTGTGGCTTAGCAAGCCATATAAAAAAAACCTACAAAAAGTCATTTTTGAGATAATCAAGGACATTTGAATAGGGTTTGAGTATTGCATGTTATTAATTTATTGAAAATCTTATTAATATTAGTTTTTTTTTAGATGCTACTAATTTACTATGACTTTCGCTAGGTGCAATCATGGCACAGTGATTTATTAGCGATGTAAAAGGTCCTTTCCAGTGAGAGATGTATACTGAAGAATTTATGAGTGAAATTTCAGGATGTCTCAAGCAATAGATGAAACAAAATTCACAAATCGTTGCTAATTGCTAAAGATGAGTGGTTTGTATTCAGGGGTTTGTTACAGCACACATTGTGCTAGTCTTTCTATGTCCCTGTATGTAACAAAAGGTAAACAGCCTCTTTCCTGAGAGAAACCGGTCTTCTTGTGCTAAGGCATGCGTATGTAATGAATTAACTTTGCTCCTACGTAACCAGATCAAAGCATTTCTGCGTGGTCCCTGTGGTTCCTCCTCAACGACTGAGAACATTTTAGAGAGAAGTAAAACCTGTAATCCAGAGGGAGTGCCCCGTTAGGAAACAGGAAGGCACAGTCAGGGTTTACCTAATCTTTCTTTGCCTCAGCTCATGCACATGTGAAATGGGGATAATAATACCCACCTTATAAGTGGTTGAGATGACCTGCCTGCCCTTCTTGTTGTCCTGGTCAATTGATTGTGCACTGTCTGAACATGGTGGCTTCTGCCCAAGGCCAAAACAGGGGATGAGGGAAGAGGAAGCATTGGAAGCAATGGTTGTGGGTACACGCCTCTGGACACAGCCCACAAGGACCTGCTTTCCTATCCTGACCCCATGACCCTTAAGCTGTGTGATTTAGGGCAATGACTTAACCTCTCTTAACATCAACTGCTTCTCCCGTGAAACAGAGATGGTATTACCCAACGTGCTGTTGGGAAGACTGAAGCATTGTAGGGAATGGGTCTGGTGGTCTGCATGGTATACAGCAGATGCTCCTTAAGTTAGTGATATAAGCAGGAAGAGCCTCTCATAGCTGCTCTCCCACCATGGCCATTCAGACCTCACAGGATTCTTTGCACCTTGGATTTTAGATGCTGATAACTGGTTTCTGTAAGGTGAGGTCAGGGCAGAGAAGACCCAGGGAAGGGTTGGTAGGCTGCTCAAAAGACACCCTCCATAAGGGCTGATGGTGGGGTTTTAGGTGAGGGAGATGAGAAGGAGAATGCTTGCAAGAGAGGCAAGGGGAGTTCCTGGAGCAAATGGTGAGGGAAAGGAGGGTATGCTCCAAGGAACACACGGAGGACTGGCATTACCTGTGAATATGAACATCTCCTATAAACAGAGAAGAAAGTTAGATAGTGCTTATTATATGCCGATGATTATTCAAGGTGCTTTAGGTATGTTAATTCACGCAGACCTCTCAGCAACATTTGAGGTATGTACTATTATCATCTCCATTTTACATGTGCGTGAACTGAGACAAAGAGCAGTTAAGTAACTTGCTTAAGGTCCCCCAGCTGGTAAGTGGCGGGGCTGGGTCACACCAGGTAGGCTTATTTTAATGTCCTTCCACCAAACCATGAAACTGATTGTGATTGTGCACCCCTGTGTTAGGGGCACACAAAAGTCAGGGTTGTCACGTCTTGGTTGATCTTTCTTCCCCTGAAAATTGGGTCACCCTAACAGTCCCTGG
This sequence comes from Aethalodelphis obliquidens, assembly GCF_003676395.1. Lineage (NCBI taxonomy): Eukaryota > Metazoa > Chordata > Mammalia > Artiodactyla > Delphinidae > Aethalodelphis > Aethalodelphis obliquidens. The sequence continues at coordinate 12,222,620 of NW_020837971.1, forward strand.
TTTACTCAACCAGGGCACTTTCAGTATCCAGCATCTTTTTTCTTTTTTTTCCTCTTGGCTTGTCCATTGTCTGTTCTCAGATGGGATGTCTGTGCTCAGATGGGATGTCCTCGCCGTTCCCGTAGAGCAGTCAGGGTTCAATTAGAGGAAAAAACACCACCACTAGGAGTGATATATAACATTATAAGCACTAAATAATTTTGTGAGCTAAACAGCCTATGTACTGGGGTCTGAAGTCTCCAGGGCAGGCATTCTAGAAGGGAAGATGAAGATGGATATGAAGTGGGAGAGATCAAGGACAAACTGGAACGCACAAGCATGAAGCTGGGACCAAAGGACAGACTGGAACTCACATATGTCTTTCAAAAAGCCTCCAAGTTCAAGGGAGTGGGTGTCCTATAGGAAAAGCCAGAGCCTTCCACTGTGGAATTAACCACACACCTGGCTCGGGAGTCAGAAGCTGAAGGAGGCTCCCACAGGGGAGGGGATTGGAGGGGCAGTGAGCTCAGTGGCTGCCCACACCAATGAGTTGAGACAGGAGCTTGGGCTGCGACGGTGCCTCACACCCCAAACCAGTCTCCGGAGAAGGAATATGGCTACTGTTTCACTTCTGCCCCCCAAATTCCACCCCAGAATGTCTCTTGCGGCCCATGCCAACCTGAAACTGTGCAGGGAAGGGAATTTGGGGAAGCGTAGCTCCAGTTTAACTAAATTGCTACAATGAGGGTCACCCTACTTTTGCCGGGGAAGCCCCATCATTCTTTCTCTGGCTGTCAAGCTGAGGGGAATAAAAATACCTCCTGCCCAGGCAATTTCCTCTTTCTAACATTTACTTTATGTTTTGTTTTAGAGCAAAAGAGGAGTTATTCCCTGCTGCCAGCCTCTGCTCTGAACCCCTGGGTGTGTCATCTGCTTCTCTTCGGAACCACCGACACCCTCTGCCCTTGGGCCTCTTCTCTCCAAAAGTAGGTTGTTATCCTAATCAAAAGAGTCACCAGTGGTTTGATGAGTTTGGGAAATGAAGCTAATTTTTTTAGGGTCTTAATTATATAATTGCTATGTTCCAAAAAATAAAAAATATATATATATTTAAGTCTCGGAAAGTTTCTTTTGAATATGCCATAATTATATGAAGTAACATAAACGACAGTGTAATATGATCTACCATACTGATCTCCAGGGTAGGTGTAGGCACAGAGTTGCTTTTATTTAAATATACTAACAATTAGAGGTAGCATAGCCTAGGTGAGTGGTTGTCACACTTTGGCCTGTAGCAGAATCCTCTGGAGGGCTGGTTAAAAGTCTGCTGGTTCCCATCGCCAGAATTTCTGGTTCTAAAGGTCTGGGGTTGGCTTCCCTGCTGGCCCAGTGGTTAAGAATCCATCTGCCAATGCAGGGGACATGGGTTCGAGCCCTGGTCTGGGAAGATCCCACATGCCGCGGAGCAACTAAGCCCGTGGGCCACAACTACTGGGCCTGCGCCCTAGGGCCCACGAGCCACAACTACTGAGCCTGTATGCCACAACTACTGAAGCCCACGCGGCTAGAGTCCGTGCTCTGCAACAAGAGAAGCCACTGCAATGAGAAGCCCTCGCACTGCAACAAAGAGTAGCCCCCGCTCACTGCAGCTAGAGAAAGCCCGCACGCAGCAACAAAGACTCAACGTAGCCCAAAAAAAAAAAAAAAAAAAAGGTCTGGGGTAGGGCCCAGGAACTTGCAGTTCTATTGAGTTTCCAGGTAATGATGGTGCTGCTGGTCTAGGGGCCACACTTTGAGAACCACTGGTCTTGTGGTTAAGATCACAGGCTTCTAGGCCAGACATCATGGGTTGGACTCTCAATTCACCATCTGTTTGCTGTGTGACCTTGAGCAAATTACTCAATATCTCCATGCCTCAGTTTCTTTGTATGTGAAATGAGGATAATAATGACACTTACCTTTGGGGGTTATTGTGAGGTTTAAATAAATTAATCCACATAACGTATGGATACTTTATTTTTTTATTTTGTAATTTATTTATTTTTGGGTGTGTTGGGTCTTCATTGCTGTGTGCGGGCTTTCTCTAGTTGCGGCGAGTGGGGGCCACTCTTTGTTGCAGTGCGTGGACTTATTGCAGTGGCTTCTCTTGTTGCAGAGCACGGGCTCTAGGCAAGTGGGCTTCAGCAGTTGTGACACGCGGGCTCAGTAGTTGTGGCTCGCTGGCTCTAGAGCGCAGGCTCAGTAGTTGCGGCATGCAGGCTTAGTTGCTCCACGGCATGTGGGATCTTCCCGGACCAGGGCTCGAACCCGTGTCCCCTGCATTGGCAGGCAGATTCTTAACCACTGTGCCACCAGGGAAGTCCGTATGGATACTTTATGCATCTATAAAATACTTTTATCCACATAAAATATGGATACGGCACACGGTAAATGTCAAATATTTGCCATTATTTTAATTCAGAATGTTTTGTGAGTCAGTGATTACATAGCAAATGCATATTATAAAATATTCCAGATCCACAGATCTTTTACACTCACAAAGGCTGAGTCTAGAAAAAATGGAGGTTTTAAATTTAATTTCTAAGTAATCGGTTGTGGAGTTCCCTGGCGGTCCAGTGGTTAAGACCCCGTTCTGCCAATGCAGGGGGCTCGGGCTCGATCCCTGGTCAGGGGAACTAAGATCCCACGTGCCACCGGGCCAAAACATTTAAAAAAAAAGAAAAAGTAATCAGTTGTGAAATTGTTATGTCTCTTCCTACTTGTCCCTTAGTATTTCTCTAATGATCACGGAGCTTGGAAATACCCAGCAAATGCATTAGGAAAAAAGAGAAATATAGCAAATGCCAGTTCTTTTACAAAACATTATAATTTAAGGGAAAAGGTAGCATTATGGCAAAGTTTGAGTTCAATTTCCTAGTTGACCACAAGATGGCAGCACCACACGGGATTTTGCAGAAGAGTAGTATTGCTCAAAGTCGCCTCCCGCATACCCCCTGCACGAGGCTGCCCTCTTGGACTCTGAAATCCACTTCCTGGATCTCGGTCCCTTTCTTATCCTTGTTTAGGCTTTAGACCATCCGTGGACCGAGCCCCATTCCTGTTGCGGACTCGAGGGTCAATTCACGGATTAGAAAAACAGGGTTTCACTGCAAGACTAACCTGATTTGTAATTCGGAACAGCTCCCTGTGCGACTCTGAGCCTCAGTTCCCCCGGTGTAAACTAAGACAGTGGAATAGGGGCCCTCCGCGGTCATCAGCCCAGGGTTCCAAGTTCCGAATCAGGTTTGTAGGAGGTGTCCACAGCAGGCAAGTGGGTTCACAGTCCCCGGTGATTTCTGGCTGCAGAAATCCAGGACCCGCCACTGTGTGCCAGAGGCCAGCACGACGCCCTCCGGAGCATCCTGTTTAGGGCCTAAGAAATGTAAAACGTTGTGTGCTATATTAAAGCAAACCAGGATGTATCAGGACAGTCCGTGGAAAGTCGTGTCCATTTTTAACGTAAAACGGATTACTTCAATGAGATTACATGCCTCAGAAGACTTTTTCAGGGACCACCTGTCCACTCTCTTCTGCCTTTAGGGTTACCTCGGTGGAGCCTGTCGCTTTGAGCAAGTGTTTTTGTTTAACTGACGCCTAAAGGGTTTTGTTGAACTGAAACTTCTTTTGGCGAAGGATGCTCTGGCGCCCTCTGGTGACTTATCCCAAGTAATGCGTCACTCGCCTTAAAACGCCTTGCTTTCAACTTCTTACACCAAATAATCCAGTTTTTGCCTTCTGAGTCCTATGTTAGCCTGCTTCTGGATTATTACTTTTACTGCTAACTCTATGAACCACACCCCCGCCAAGTATAGTTATGAGATTCCGTGCTGGAAGTATAGACTCCAGGCGAGCTTAGAGTGGAAGCACGAATAAACTAACGTGGCAGGAGTGCCAAGTCTTTGACGTTGGCTCATTTCATAGGAAGAGAACATGCCTTAGGAGAGATGGTTGTCAGTCCCAGCGGGGAGAGGGAGTGTCTGTGATGAACCTCATATTTTCTGTGCTTACGGTCCAGGTAGCTGGCTCTCTGGAATCCCCCTGCCCTTTCCTCTACCTCCCATCTCCTTGGCTCATGTGGTATGACTTGGTGGCCACCCAGTTCCTCGCAGGCTGGCCCCTCTTGGGACTCTGACTCTATCCTAGTGCTGGCTAGTGAGGGGCCAGATCCTGATTCTTGTGCCTGGAAATGTTGCTAGAAATACCGTATTTCTCCAGGGACCAACTGCATCAGGATCTCCTGGGATGCTGCTTACATCCAGACTCCTTGGGTCCAGCCCCGGACTTGCTGCATTAGAATCTCTGAAAGTAGAGATGAGAATTATGCATTTTAAACAAGATCCCTGCGTGATTGTTAGGGAAGCCAGGATTTAGAAATTGATTCATAGACGTGTGACTTCACAGACATGATGATGATCACGATACCCTCTGTCCACATAACAAGTGTCTGCATTTCTGCTACCACTTCCCCACCCCACCACCAATATGACTGTGCACCTTCTTAGATCTGAGCATCAGCCAGGGTGCACAAGCATGAAACTCCTGGCTTCTGTCCCAGGAAGCACATCATAGAGTAAGTTTTCTATCTCTTTCCTGAACCCCTTTTATCATCAATCAGGTTAGTGTTTCTGATCAAGACTCTTTGCTGAGCAAACTTAAATTATACCCCTAACATTAAAATGTCAAGGATTAAGAAGTTGATCCTCTATGTGGTACATATATACAATGGAATACTACTCAGCCATAAAAAAGAACAAAATAATGCCATTTGCAGCAACATGGTTGCAACTAGAGAGTATCATACTAAGTGAAGTAAGTCAGAAAGAGAAAGGCAAATACCATATGATGTCACTTATACGTGTAATCTAAAATATGGCACAAATGAACCTATCTATGAAACAAAAACAGACTCTCAGACATAGAGAACAGACTTGTGGTTGCCGAGGGGGAGGGGGAGAGGGAGCAGGATGGACTGGGAATTTGGGGTTAGTAGGTGCAAACTATTACATTTAGAATGGATAAACAACAAGGTCCTACTGTATAGCACAGGGAACTCTATTCAATATCCTGTAATGAACCATAATGGAAAAGAATATGAAAAAAATACATATATATTGTTATATATATATATATATATATATAACTGAATCACTTTGCTGTACAGCAGAAATTAACACAACATTGTAAATCAACTATACTTCAACAAAATAAAGTTTAAAATAAATAAAAGCTACCTACCAAAACAGTTGTGTGGTATTTTGGTAGCTTTGCTGAGGCACCTTTTGTCTCTCTGTGTCTGTCTGTCTTTCTGTCTATGGAGGGCATGGCATGCCATTGTGCACTTGACATTAACAGGAATAACATGAAATTGAGCACCTGCTGTTTCTGTTAGACAGAAACTATGAGGTCCGGGGCCTGAAACCCATCCTAGGGTTCAGGGACTCAGTGGTGGGAAGGACAGTGAAGTCCAATTTGGTGGCCAGGGCAGGAATCCCATCCCCTCACGCTCACTGAAGGGACATTGTCTTAGATGCCAACTTCTGCAGCTGCCTGCCCTTGGACCTATTTTCAGGTATACTTTTCACCCGAGTACCCAAGTCCTTCCTCACCCAGCAAGGCTCAGAAAAGAGGTGGTGAACAAAATAGCCTAGGAGGTCACTAACACTGGTCACTAGTGCTATGAGTGCGGACACTCATCTCAGACTCTGCGCAGTGCTGTCCAACGTGGTAGCACAAGCCACATGTGGTCATTGAGCACTTGAAATGCGGCTCATGCAGAATGTGCTGCAAGTGTGAAAACATACACCAGACTCTGGACACACAGTAAGAATATAAAATATCTCCTTCACAGTTATAGATAGATAGATAGACACATGGATAGATAGATAGATGGCATGCGGAAATGATAATATTCTGGATATATTGGGTTAAATAAAATGTATTATTAAAATTAATTTTACTTATTTGTGGTTTTCAAATTTGGCTACAAGGCAATTTAAAATTATATAACGTGGCTTGGACGCTACTGGTCTGGGCCCATGGTATTTATCTGACGATTTCCACTGTTTCTAATCCTTTGGAACTTAACCACTTCCCTAACATGACCTTTCTGGTTTCTCCTAGTTCTTTCCCTCCTGGACAGCCCTATTCTATTGCCCACGGAGCTGTGTGACACATGCCAGCTCTTGCTAAAAAGTCCTGCTGGAGTGCCCCAAGTTGCCCACTCCATTGCTACATGACTCTAGCTGTTAGAAGATTCTTTCTTATACATCAACCAAAATAGGCTTCCCTGAGACAGCTTTCTATGAGAATAAATGAGCCATGGTTAATAACCTGATAGCAACACATTTATGCCATTTATTTAGTCGAGTCCCTATTTAGTTTGTTTTCAGGTTTCTAAAATGTGTATTATGATAATCATCCTTATGTTTAAATTTTTATACGCATATTAAATAATTTGGATAAATTCTTACTAATACAATCTTTTAAGCTTTTGACACTGTTCTGTATTACATGAACAACATTGGGTATTATAATTTTTAAGATCTTTGTAATTCTTATAAAATGGTAATTTTGTTAAAAATTTTACATTAAAATGGTTTAAAATAAGTTTAAAATGGTAATTTATTGTTTTCTTTTGCTTTAGTGTTAGTATATTTTAACTTTGTTTATTTAGAACTTAATTTTATCTCAAGCTCCCTTTCTGTTGATGGTAGAAATTAAACAGAATTCAAATGCTAGTTCCTATGTGCATGTTTTCTTCTAGAGGTGATCTATGCATTTTCTACACAAATGTACCATATAATACACGTTTTTCTATGCCTTTCATTTTCATATTTATTCTGTTTTTAAAAAAGAAAATCCTAGGCTGGCTTTTTAAAAATATTTAGTTGGCTGCACTGGGTCTTAGTTGTGCATGAGGGATCTTCGTTGCCATGTGCAAGATCTTCAAGGGCCTGAGGATCCAGTTCCCCGACCAGGGATCAAACCCGGGGCCCCTGCATTGGGACTGTAGAGTCTTAACCACTGGACCGGCAGGGAAGTCCCTAGGCTGACTTTCTAAAAAGTCCTCCTTCACAAATGTCACTGATTACCTTAGCCTTGTAATAAACACAGGAATCCACTTTAAGGAGCAATTTAGTTTCCTTTTTTTTTTTTTTTTTCATTTCACCCTTCTTTCCTTTATTTCTACTTGTCTTTTCTTCAGATGGAAGAGTAAGCAGTCAGATCCTGAGTGTCCCGGAACCCCCAGTGGACAAGTTTGCTCACCCCTGCATCTTGTGAGCTGGAAACGGTGGGCATGAAGGCCCTGGGCCAGGCTGCAGAATCTCTCCACTAAGACCTGCTGATGGAGGCAACAGGTAAGAAATGACTGAATTCTTCTTCTTGTAAGAAGTCCCAGCCTCTCCTCCTCAACCCCCCAGGTTCATTCCTTTCTTTTATCTCTTATATGTAATGCTTTACATATAACTGGCACTATATAAATACTTGTTGAATGAATGAATGAATAAATGTAAATATCAATGGGTGAATGCTAACCCTGGAAATATCTGGTTAGGCTTGTTAAAGCAACACCAAAGATTTTCATCTGTGTGAATGACTTACCATGAATGACCAGTGATAGGGTAGCACAAACACCATTGGGATATCATAAAATCATATATTGTTAGAGCTGGAAGGGGCCCTTGAGCTTTGCATGTCCCAAGGTTCCCAACTGATGAATACCATCAGAATCTAGCTGGCAGGTGTATTTACTTAGCTTGTAGTCTTGCTGCTGATGTTGGTTTTCCCCTTGGAATTAGTTACCAACATATAAATACTGGAAGACTTCATAAAAAGTGTTTTAAACTGGAGTGTCTGGCACTGCTAGGTCCGTAGCTACACACAACACCCTGGGCTGAGCCGTTGCTGCCCTATTTTAGATGGGATGCGTTCTATTCCTCGATGGAGCCCCCAGCTGCACACAGTGCACCTGACACACACACAGGACTTGTCCGGCCCTGGGAGAGGTTGCACTTGTGATGCCTAACCTAGTCCAATGCCAATGTAGGTAAGGAAACTGAAGCCACTGAATTCACCTCCCTAAACAGTTTGCTTGATTTTAGCCTCATCCCTGCACTATCTTCCATCTACTTCCAGAGTAAGCTCCGGAAAACACAAAAGTGACTAGGTCACACCCCTGCTTAAAATCCTTTGGTGGCTCTACTAGATCTAAAGATCCCAATCTTCTTATCATGGATTATGAGACCTTTCAGTGGAAAGCCTGCTTTGCCAACTTTAACTCGGACAACTCTGACTCACCAGCCACACCAGGTATCTTCACGTTCCTCTACTCTGCCATGTCCTCTTGTGCCTCAGCGTCTCCATATCCGCTGTTCCCTTTTCCTAGAAGGCTTCTCCCTATCTGTTTATGTGTCTGACAATTTATTCATATTCAGTACTTAGCACAGGCACCTGTGATTCTCCCCGGTGAATCCTTCCACCCTCACTTCATCGTCTCTACCATGGGACACAGTTCACAGTCCTCTTTATAGCTCCTGGAACAGTTTACTATGACTTCCCCATTAGACTGTGTGCTCTTGAGGAAAGGAACCACAGATCATTCATTTTTATCTTAATTATTTATCCCAGTGCTCAATAAATGTTGAATGAATGAATGACAGCCTTGCTCCAGGTGACTTTGTTAGTGACATAGCTGTGAGACACTATGGTCTTCCCCTGATTTCCTCCTGTAGCGTTACGACCAGGAGTCCTTTGCAAACAGAAGAGAGTGTAGGGACAAGCTTCACTCTTCCCATATTACCAGACTGTCTCAGGACCCTTAGTCTTCAGTGTTTGTTGATTTTATTCCTCCTCTTTCTTCTATACATATTGTATACCTCATCTTGGCTTCAGCTTCTCACTTAAAAAATTGACTCCCAGGGCTTCCCTGGTGGCGCAGTGGTTGAGAGTCTGCCTGCCGATGCAGGGGACGCGGGTTCGTGCCCCGGTCCGGGAAGATCCCACATGCCGCGGAGCAGCTGGGCCCGTGAGCCATGGCCGCTGAGCCTGCGCGTCCGGGGCCTGTGCTCCGCAATGGGAGAGGCCACAACAGTGAG